>NW_022196901.1:5705315-5729047 GCF_008632895.1 Mastomys coucha
AGGGTAATGAGCAAACAGCCAATCATGGGCAGACACACCACACTGTGGTGTATATAAGCAGTGCGGATTTTGGGCTCGACCCTTTTCCCCTATGGATGGAGACAAATAAACGTTGCTGCAGAAGGAACCTAGTGTTCGCGTGTCTTCTTGCTGGTGAGATGACTGTGCGGGCTACATTTCTTATTCCCCTTCTCTAGAAGTAGAAGAGATCAGTTGTTATGAAACCTCATTACACAGGAAAGATTAGCCACTGTGAATGAGAAACTAAAGGTCCCGCACTAAGGAGCTCCTGCCTCCACCTCCAGCCAGAGTCCTTACCCATTCTTCTAGGGATAGAGCTGAGAAACTGCATCTACCAGATAAGGCACAGGAGTGCTTTTTTTCCTCACTTCTTACATTGCTGGTACCATGACCTTGCAGGAATCCTCGGAGCCCTCCCTGCTCACACCTACCCTCTCCATGTAAGTGGGGGAGTTATTTGGCACTCCACCATCTGGGACCTTAGACATTCTCAAAACGTATGTTTGGTTCCTATACTGTGGAGGCCTCCCTGAGCACACTGTTTCTTTATCTTTCTCTTCCTCCCTCCTCCTTTCTTTTCCTTCTTCCTTCCTTCCTTCCTTCCTTCCTTTCTTTCTATCAGTCTGTCTGGAAGCAGTTTGGTGTACTACCTTATGCTTTTACCACTCATTTTCCTTATGGCTGCCCAGCCCTCTGGATACTGAAGAAAAGTTGCAGCTACAGGATTAAGACAGTGACTGTTACAGGAGATATTTCACGAGGAAGACTGGTCCTAAGACCTCCTAATCAGCATTTTTATCAGACTTATCACTGTGGTCAAATGTGTGACAAGCAACTTTAAAAGAAGAATAATATATTTTGGATTCCTGTTTCAGAAGCTGTGGTCAGTGGGCTCCATGGATTTTAGACCTATGGCATGGCAGAGAAAATGTGAGGGTTCTGGGGGCAAAGTGTTATATTCGGTGTGGGTGCCCCACTCATGAAGAATCAGGAGGGAGATCACTGCAAATTGCATGAGGTTTTTATTGCCAATATACTGGGGTCATCCTGCATTCAGAGCAAAGGCAACAACCAGGAACAAAAGCACACACTTTTTATACCTTCCCAGTACATAGGTTTACAGCATGAGTTGGTTATCTCTCATTGGTGGAGCCCATTGCCTTTTGTTCTCATTGACCTTTATGCCCCAGGTGAGGGGGAGATACCGATTGCACGTAGGAAGGGGAGGGGGAGATCCACCCTCCTGGAGACGTTTCCTGGAACCGGGCATTTCTTGGGGATGGGTGTTTGCTCTGTAAACCTTTCTGAAGCTCTGTCTTTAGGCTAAATAGACATTCCTTGCTCCTTGGTATTTTTATGAGGTGTCCCTATTTGCTCAATTCTTACAATAGCTAGTCCTCACCACCAATACTCCCACATAGATGGAAATTCCCTGCAACTCTAGGACAAAATAAATCCTTCTTTTCCAAAGTTGCATTTGTAGAAATTTTTATCAGAATGATGAGAAAAATAACAAATGTAGTATTTTTTAGTCATGGATATATGGATGCTGGGGTAATCACCAGTCCCACACTTGCTCACTTTTTTGATGCACAGATTGATGTTATCTGAATGTTATCATATGTTCTGGTTTCCAAAAATCTAAACACCATGGTATTTCCTCTTAGTTGTCAATTCTATTAGACTGAGAAATATCTAGATTAGTAACACACCTCTCCAGGTGTATTTGTCTGAGATCGTGGGGCTCTAATATAAATCATTTCATATATTGGTTTATTAGAAATTCAAGTATAATTGAGAGGGGGAAGGGCAGTGAAAGGTGAGGTCCAGTTGAGAGAAGCAAGTCATGTCTTTGAAGGTGTACCTTGGCCATGGTTCCTTCCAATCGTTCTTCTTTTACTTTTTGGCAGTCATGAGGTACACAGCTTTGCCCCCAGAACCCTCACATTTTCTCTGCCATGCCATAGGTCGTGTTCTGCCTGGGGAAGACTGATATCCCCCAACATCAGTATAAATTTTTCTTTGAGTGGCTAGGAAAGGAGGATCTCAAATTCAAGGCCAGTCTTGGATACACACTAAGTACCAGGCCAGCTGTCTTAGTTAGAGTTTTATTGCTGTGAAGAGACACCATGAGCAAAACAACTACTAAAAAGAAAGCATTTAATTGGGACTGGCTTACAGTTCAGAGGTTTAGTCCATTATCATCATGGCAGGAAGCATGGCAGCATGCAGGCAGACCTGGGGCTAGAGAAGGACCTGAGAGTTCTACATCTAGATTAGCAAACAGCAGAAAGTATCAGTAAACTATTGAACCTGGTTTGAGCTTCTGAGACCTCAAAGCCCACCTCTTAGTGATATACTTCCTCCAACAAGGCCACACCTCCCAATACTGTCACTTCCAAAGCGCCTATGGGCTATTTTTATTCAAACTACCACAGCAGCTTAGGTGATATGAGTTCTTGTCTTACCTTCTCCCCATCCCACAAAAAAGAAAAACCCAATAAATTGATTGGAGAAACTTTCCTGTGGCCTCTATACTGATAAACGTAGAGGACATTGCTCATTACAGCAGTCTGTTGGCTCCACTCAATCTTTGTTTCAGGTTTCAGGTCAGGACATGTTTTGGCTTCTCTTTATTGATAAGATACTCATTGGATTTGCTTCAAGCTATTGATGCCAGCAACTCAGCAGGATTTCAGTTGCTTAATCTTTTCTTGCCTGTATCCAGTGACATAGATTTAGAAACTCCCTTTGTTACAAATTACTGACCCTTCACTTGGGTCTGCATATTCCTGAGCGATGACTAAAAGCAGAATAAAGCATGGCATCTCTGCTTTTGGTTTATATCTGTCGTCTTTCTCATAAAACTTTTGGGCGTCTGCTCAACTCTGCATATAGACATATAAAAAAATCATTCAAGGGTCTGTCTGAAACCCATGATTCAATGTTGATTTACCCTAAATTTGCCTAGCTTATCCCCAAACCCTTCAAGGTTCAAGGTACAAAAATAAAAGTAATGGAGCTGTTTTACTTTCAGGTTTTAAGTGTCCTTATGCAGTTCCCCGAAAATGTACCTGGAAGTCTCCAGTCATTATCCTAAACTTGGAGTCACCTTGGATTCCAGCAACCATCAAGTCTCTCAGACAGATAATCCCATTAGAACAATATCCCACCTAAGAGAACTTACCTCAGAATGAGAGTTGGTGCTACCCCCAGTACTCCAAACAGTAGCAGTCATTTCATGGGAACCTAATAGTCCCCTCAACTGATTAAGATTTCTCTGGAACCACCTTTAGACATCGGGGTTAAGATTGTGTTCAGTAGATCCATTTGACTAGATTGTTTAGCTATATGCACCTCTGTCCTTGGATTAAAAGTATGTCTGAAATGCTCATCCATCTTTTCAACATGACCATACAGATTAAAATTCTTTCCTGCTGTTCACAACTTCTTACACTTGCTTTCTTTGATGGGAGGTGTGGCTATGAGGTAGGAGAATAGGCAGGGAGTGAGTTCTGGAAGACCTTAAATGAAGGCCAAAAACTGGGAAAGATGAAAACACACTTAGTGAGGCTCACTAGAACTGACTGGAGCATTGGAGCAAACACAAGAGCACCAAGGGAGTCAGAAGGTAATCTGCGATGGCTTAGAATACCAAATCCCATGTCCCTGGGTAGAGATTTAAGTAGCTAACTAGATCCAGGATCCATGAAGTTTTTTTGCAGAACAACATGTAACAGAACATGGATGAAAAAGCTTGTACTATGCAAATGACCCTCAGAGGCACAAACTGTGACACAAAGGCCTCACTGTTTGTATAGCATTGCCTTTGCGCTGAACTCTTTCTCCCTGTTCTGGCCCAGGCCCACTTCCTTCCTTGGATGTGTATCTTTTTCTACTACACTGTTCCAAGTTTTGCTCCTGTCCACATGTCTTTTCCAAAATTCTTATTCTGGACACGGAAACGTGGAACTCATTTGGCAATTCCCTCAAACCCCAATATTTATTGTATTTTATTTACTGGAACTGTGAGACTAGGGTCTTTGACTTGAGACTTTAGTTGTGTATTAAAATTTTATTGAACCCATTTTATCTTTTAAATATTTGTTAATTATACATAATAACATTTCATTATGGTGTTTTCATACATGTATATATTTTCATAATATTCACCTCCCCTAATTGTCTCTTTCATCCTCTTTCCAGTCTTGTTCTTTCTTTCCCAGCTAGTCTTTTTTCTTCTTTAATTGTGGGGGGATGATGTGGATGTGTGTGGGTGTGTGTATGAAGCAATGAGTTTAGATATAGGAACATGGGGTAACTTACCAGTGGCCACACCATTATAGAAAATATTTCTTCCTCCCACAGAAATTACTGTGTATATATATCCTCCAGCCAAAATGCATTTCAAATCCCATAGATTAGAGAGGTGTAGGATTAAAAACAAGAGCTACAAAAAATGCATGCAGCTGAAGAATCAAGAAACAAGTGTATGTGCAAAAGAGAACTGGAGATATGCTGTCTGTTTAAAATTGAACACTAATGAATCTTGTATAGTCCATCCCATAAGCAAAGCATGTTAAGGAATAGGTGAGACTGTGAACTGAAATAAACAGACATTTTAGAGCAGGCAGATCACAAAGGAACTGCGTCAAGGAAAGAGGACAGTGTGTGGTGATTGCTAGCCGATAGGAGTCGTATGGTACCCTTCCTCCCACTCCAGTATTTTATGTCAGTTGACCTTTGCCAATCTGATTGGAGTAAGATAAAATCTCAGAGTACTTTCGATTTGTATTTCCCTAATAGCTAATTTTTTGAGATATTTCTTAGACCTTTTCCTCTCTCTCCCTCTCCCTCTCTCTCTCTCTCCCTCTCCCCCTTTCCCTCTCTCCCTCTCCCTCTCTCCCCCTCTCCTATTCTTCTTCTTCTTCTTCTTCTTCTTCTTCTTTTTCTTCTTCTTCTTCTTCTTCTTCTTCTTCTTCTTCTTCTTCTTCTTCTTCTTCTTCTTCTTCTTCTTCTTCTTCTTCTTCTTCTTCTTCTTCTTTGTTCAGGTCCTAGGCCCATTTTCCAAATGGTTCATCTAGGTTTTTGACTTGTTTTTTAAGTTCCTTATATATTCTGAATATTAATCCTCTATCATGTGCCTAACTGGCAAAGATTATCTCCCAGTCTTCCTTTTTACCCAGCTGGTTGTTTCTTTAACTTGGATTTTTAGTTTTATGAAGTCCCACTTATCCAATTTGTGTTTAATTCTTAAGCAAATGGAGTCCTGCTCAGAGGGCTCTTCCCTGCACCTATGATGCATAACTACTTATGTTTTCCTACACCTACATTGCATACAACATAGCCTGTGTTTTCTCCCAGCAGTTTCAATGTTACAGGTTTCAAGCTTAGGTCTTGGATGCATTTGGAATCAGTTTTTTGTGCAGTGATGGCTACAACTTTAAGCTCATTCTTCTGAACCTGCACATCCAGTTTTCCCAGCACCACTTGTTGAAGATGTTTTTCCTTGTCTCCAGCATATGTTTTTGACATCTTGGTCACATATTAAATGGCTGAAGTTCTGTATCCTCTGCTTGAGTTTTCTATTTTTGTTCCATTGGACTATATATCTATTTCTGTGCAAGGACCATGTTGTTCTATTTCTATGACTGAGTATATGCTTTGAGATCTGGAATTGTAATTCCCCAAAACTGTTCTTTTTGTTCAGGATTGTTTTGTTATTCAGGATCTTTTATAGTTCTATGTGAATCACAACAATGACCAGCATAGCACAGTAACCCTAAGGGTGAAGTATTAGCACACATATTGTGGCCATAAGCAAAAGCTCTCTTTATTGCTCTTAAGACCCTTCAGATCTGCTCAACAAGAGGGAAACCATGCCTGGTATTAGAAAGCTAGCTAACTATCCCAACCTGGCAATGTCATCTTAGAAGAGAACCTTCAATCACCCATTTACTAATCTCTAACTACATTCTAAATATTTGCCCTAATAACCAGAGGTAAGTGTAATCCTCACCCCCATCAAGGAAACTTCTGATTGCAACAAATGAAGACCATCACAGAAAATCACAACAAATCAAAATGCAAAGTTGTGAAGCCAGTGCCAACTGATCCATCTGCAACACAAGTCCTGCACCTAAGGCTCAGAGATCATTGCAGAAGAGGAGACAGAGAGACTGTAAGAGACGGGAAACAGAGTTTGCTGTGAGAGTGTCTCTTAGAAATGTTAGAAACTACACCCTTGAAGTCTCACCAACATAACTGCCTAAACACGACCTGAACAAAGACAACACATAAGTGGGAGTACTGACATGGATCCGGGAACCTCAAGAGGCCTCCGCTGTAGACAAAGAACTAGGCAACCAAGGAATCCTGAGAGTGGGAGAAATAGTCTTCCTTATGAAAGAGCACAACAATTGCTTATACCAAGTGGTCAGCCCTGAAACTATACACACGAGGAACATTGTTCAGGCTGAGCAAGTTTTATGTATGCACTCAGGGATATATGTTCAACAACTAATTCTAAAAGAGGCTATAAATTTGAAAGAGATCGGGGAGAGGTATGTGGGAGAGTTTGGAGAGAGGAAAGAAAAGGGGTAATAATATAATAATAATCTCAAAAAATTTTTATATGTAAAGCTAAAAAAAATACAACCTTCCTCATTTTGAAAGTAAGACATGAGAAATTCAAAACATTCTCTGCTCTATTGATAGGATATAGAATACAGACTTACTCCCTGTCATCTCTGTCTGTTGTGCTCACTGCTTTTCATGCATTTGGCAACAGGAAGCTACTGTGGATTTATAAGCCAACAAATGGTTTAAAAGCTTCAGCAGTCATCTGGGTTGTGGTGGCTCATGCTTCAAATGCCAGCATACAAGAGGCTGAGGCAGGAAGCTTTGAATTTGAGGCTAGCCTAGGCTATATAGTGAGACCTTATCATAGAAAAGAAGAGAAAAGAAAAGAAGAGGAAAAAAAGAAAAGCAATGTGTTGATTTTCTTCCCAGTGGCTATGACAAATACCCAATAAAAATAAAAGGAAAAAAATGAAGTACTTTAGTTCATGGTTTCAGTGCATAGTCATCTGTCTTTGTTCCTGGAACCCACAGTAGCAGGTTGTCAAAGCAGAAAAACATGGCAGCTGGAAGCAAAGAGGTTAACACAAAAGGGTAGGAGAGAGATGTGTCTGCATATTCACACCTCCAGTGACCTAGTTCCTTCAGTAAGTCCTACATCCTAGAGTGTCCTCCAGCTCCCAGAATAGCCTCTAGCCAGGGAAGGAAGGATTCAACACAGAAACCTACAGGCAGCACCTCACATTCAAGCTGATAACAGCTGCAGAGAGACAGAATCACATAAGAGTCTCAGCGTGTCCAGTTCAAGAAAGCATTGCTAAAAGAGCCATCCACTATCTAGAAAATATTCCTCAGTGTTTGCAACATTATTATTTTAGCTTTTTGCATCACAAAACACAAGAAAACAACACACATGCTCTGTTTTTATGATTGGGGTGTCTGGAATGTTTCTACCTAAGTTCCATTAGTGTTTGAACTTTGAATGTAGCCATCTGACTTAAAAGACAGCTAGTCTCTACTTCTTGATTACTTCATATTCAGAAGCGACACTCTAGACATTTAAAATATGGACTTACACAAAGATAAATGAAAATTGTTCTTCAGAGCAATCACTCTGTGATAGATTAGAGGGACTCAGATCTCCCTAAAGTAGTCAGGAATTAGGTAGTTAAACAGGGGTTGAGAATGTTAATTCATGAGAGGTTCCTATAATCACTCTTTGACATTTTTTTTTATCTCCCTCTCCCTCTGTCTCTTTCTTTAAAAGAAAAATTTATCAATAATATGTATCTAGAATTTATCCATTTCTTTTAGATTTTCCAGAGTGTTTAAAAGCACAAACATTAGAGGACCCTTACCTGGACCTTCTGCATTTTCTTGGTAACTGTTGTTCCCTGTCCTTTTAATTCTAAATTTATTAATGTGGGCCTTCTCTTTACTTTAATTATGTTTTCAGAGAACCAACTATTTACATATTTGTTTGAATCTGTGTATTGTTCTTTTAGTTTCCACTTCATTAATGTCTGCTAGATCTCTATTATTACTTACTGTCTATTGCTTTCAGATTCAGTTTGTTTTTTATTTTCCTAAGACTGGAGATGTATAACTCAGGCACATAAAAGTCTGTCTGACTTATATATCTACAGGTTTAATTCTATTTGCATTCCTCTTAAAACTGTCTCAGCTGTATCCTGAGGTCGGCCAATGTGCTTAATGAATGGTTTCCTTACATAGCCATCTTCCCAGTGCACAGAATGGCTTATTCTATATCACTAGTACATTTCAGGAAAATAAAAAAACATTGAGAGATGCCTTTACCCATAATTTGGAAAGCAGGTTTATAAATGGGTTTATGGTTTTGTTTTTTTGTTTGTTTTGTTTTGTTTCAGTGTACATGCAGGTGCATATGGAAGGTTTTTCACATGTGTAGATACACTTGTGTGGGTGCACATGCTTACAGTTGTGTGTGAAAGTGGAGGTCTGAGATTGGGAAATATCTTCAGTCACTCTTCCACCTCACTCATTGAAGCAGGACGTCTTGTTCGAAGCCAGACATCTGTGATAAGGTTAGTCTCACTAGCCACTCACTTTCGAGGATGCCTGTCTCCAGCTCCTGAGACTAGAATGACAGGAATGCTGCTGTGCTCAGCCAGCATGTGAGTGGGTTTAGGAGCTGATGCTTCTGCTTGCACGGGTGCTTTGACAAAACACTGAGCCAACTCCCCAGGCTCCTATATTAGCTATTTAATGCTTTGCTTGTTATTCGGTAGAAGATGATTTTGAGAAAACATTACCTCTAATTGCACATTAAAAAGGAAAAAATAAGGACTCTTTCTCAATAAACATTTCCTTAGAAATCAAAATTTAACAACTTCATGAAATTTAACAACTTCAAATGGCTTGCTCATAAATCAATAAAAATAAAGTAGTATTGAAACACTAGCACCATTCAAGAAGCTTAAGGAATTACACATGGAAATCTAGGCCTGTAATCTCAAGGAGCCTGACGATCATGAATTTGGGAGCAAGCTGGGCTGTGGAGGAAGATAGAAGTTAGCCTGAGATACACAGGGAGATCCTGTTTTAAACATAAGTCTGGAGGTACATGCCTATAATCCCAGTGCTCAGGAGTCCAATTTAGAAGAATAATGAATTCAAGGCCCATCTACGACTATGTACAAGGCTATATGATAAACAACATCAACAACAAATAATGGCACTGCTCTAATATTTAACTTGCACAACAGTGTTTCAAGATTTACATTGTCCTCTGGCATGTTTTTTTTTTTTATGCGTATGAGTACACTGTAGCTGTACAGATGGCTGTGACCATCATGTATGTGGCTGCTGGGACTCGAACTTAGGACCTCTGCCGGCCCCGCTGTCCTCTGGCCCCACTCGCTCTGGTGTAATTCACTGTAGCTGTCTTCAGACTCACCAGAAGAGGGCATCAGATCTCATCACGGATGGTTGTGAGCCACCATGTGGTTGCTGGGATCCAAACTCAGGATCTTTGGAACAACAGTCAGTGCTCTTACCCACTGAACCATCTCACCAGCCTGTCCTCTGACATTGTTAAAGTGAATGCATTTCACATAAATTTTGAGCTTTTTTTCCTCTTCTGTTTCTGCATTTTGAGACTCACCTGCACAAAATCATTTGGGCTTTAGGTCTATCATTTTGTTTTGATCTGTTTTGTTTGTTTGGTTGGTTGGTTGATTGGCTGGGTTTTGTAAGACAAGGTCTCACTTTACAGCCTAAGATACCTTCAAACTTATAATCCTTCCTCAGCCTCTCAGGTGCTAAAATTATAAGCATGAACCACATGCCTAACCGAATCAACGCCAGCAGAGTCCAGAGATACCTTGGAGAGCCTTTAGATTCCGTAACAAGAATATTCTAATTGATCACCTTCATAATCATCCTCACCAATAATAATGGAGGTGAGGCAGGTAGCATCATTAAAGTCTTTTTAGAGAGGTCTAGAACTCTAGTTCTTCCATACACATACATGAACTCTTGCACTAAATCATTCAGCCATTTCCCTTAGTAAATTCTACTATACTTGTCCCTATCTATTGTACTCTATAGCTGAGAAATACCTAGTGCTTCTACTCCTACAGCAGAGTTCATTGTAACGTGTTTCCCATAGGACAGAGTTCTCATGGGAAAATAGAGTAGATATGGAGAGTTGGGCTGGTATTCTGTTGTTGTGATAGAACGCCTGAGAAAATGTATAAGGAAGGGCTTACTTTTGTCCATGATTTCAGAGGTTTCAGTTGATGGTCACTTGACTCCAAGTTTCTGATCCTATGATGAGGTAGATTTATCATGATAAAGACCTCATAATGGAGTAAAGCTACTCACTGCATAGTGGTTAGGGAGAGAGAGAAAGGAAGAGGCTCAGGCAGTACACCTGCCCAGAGTCATGCACCACTCCAAGCATCCATCATCTCAAATATTTACTCCACCATGAGCAGTAATGATTAATGAACTCATGATCCAGCCACTTCTCAAAGGCCCTGCATCTGAATACTCCTGTACAGGGGACAAAGACTTCAACACATAAGCTTTTAAGGTACATTGCACATGCACAACAGTGAGAGTATAACTGACAACCAACCACAAAGAACTTAGAAGAGTCCCTTAGAAAGGAAAGCAACTCCATCTCCTGGAGTTCTAGCCTCTTTCCTACAAACACACATAAATAAAACCCCTCTGGATTCTTTCCTTCTCCTCCTTCTCCTCCTCCTCCTCCTCCTCCTCCTCCTCCTCCTCCTCCTCCTCTTTCTTGTCCTCCTCCTCCTTTTCTTCTGCTGCAGGTCGATCCAGTCAGGGTCCCTCAACCTGGGGAGAATCAGGGTTCTGGTACTCAGGTGGGCAAGGAGTTGTCGAGTGACAAATAGACACGAACACAAGAGAGTCCTGAATCTGAGTGTAATTTCTCAAAGTAAGCATCAGACTTTTATAGTCATTAAAGAAGAGATAAGGAAGTTAGGTAATACAACAGCCAAGGTACATTGAGGTCATCTGATGCATAATGGTTCTTTAAACAAAACAGAAAAATGTGTACATGTAAATTGGCCAGACAACCTGGCTGCACAACCTGCTTTTTTCATGGTTCTTTCCTTTTGGCAATCTTTATGATATATCTCATTTACTACTTCTCCTTGACTCTCCATGCTTCTGAAGTTGGCTAACTGGGACAGCCATCAGCTGTGAGTAGGTAAACTGATACACATGTTAACATTGGCTGCCATAAATCAGTCTTCTGTTAGCATTCCAAGTACTTTGGACTCTGCTTTGGTGTGTACAAGGGTCATTTTTTTCTTTGTTTTAATATTTCTTTTCTCCCTTACTCCCCTTTTCTCTATTTTATTCCTTTGTTTGTGTTTCATAGAAGCTATTGTAGGTAAAAGGTCATGCAAATAAGCATTTCATAAGCACTGGCCTTTGGCATGCATTATAGTGATGAGAAGGACACAGTGAGGTAATTCTGAATTCTCCAGTTTTATGTTTCCACAGATATAGCAGCTCAAAAAAGTTGACAACCCAAAGATATTCTTTGCTGTGTTTTATTGTGAGACATTCATATTAAAAATAATAATCAGACTATCCAAATGTACATCTTGTATAAATGGCATATTTTACATTATGCTTGTATAAATGTACATGCTGTATTTATTCTGTCACTAGTTAGTTAATGCCATCTTTTGTATAAATGTTCACTTTTAAATGAAAATTCAGCATAGAGCATGAATCACTTTATTTATGCTTTTTTATTTTATAGAGATTTTATTTATATGAGTACACTGCAGCTGTCTTCAGACACGTACTAGAAATGTGCATTGGATCCCATTACAGATGGTTGCGAGCCATCATGTGGTTGGTGGGAATTGAACTCAGGGCCTCTGGAAGAGCAGTCAGTGCTCTTAATGGCCGAGCCATCTCTCCAGTACTTTATTTATGCTTTTAAGGACCAGCATCATGCTATACTGCCAGGCAGAAGACAAACTCCTGGGTCTAAGCAGTTATCCTGATTCAGCTTTCCAAGCCGCTGAGACTACAGGCACATGCTGTGCTCAGCTTGTCATTTTAGAAGATGCATATAACTGTGAGACAATGCCAAGCTAAATCGGGGCTGCCTGGACTTTCACATGTGAAAAATAAAAGTACCTGATAAAAGATTTATTTTCTCTGGAATGTAAAGGTATGGAATATTCTATTCTTTGCATTCTTCTGCATTTTCCAGCTGCATAATTTATACATAGACATGCATGATCATGCAAATACATATGTGTATTATATATATGTAATACACACTTATATCAGGGGCCTCAAGATAACATACAGTCCTGTATTCTGCTTTCAGAAAAATTATGTCCCATTATATTTCTATCTTTAATATTTTGTGTAAAAATGAAAATGGCAGGTAGGATTTGTAGTCATTCTTTCCCGCAGTAGAAGATAGATAGATATCATATTTTATTTTTAAATTCTAGAATTCAAGAATTAAAGTATGCAGTCTAAAGTGCATGTGTGTATGTGTGTGTGTGTCTGTTTGTCTGTCTACTATCTTAAACCAAGTTGAAAGTGTTTGTCATTGGGAGAATATAACCACCAGTGTCTTACACAGAAGAATGCATACATTAGACACTCAAAGTTAGTTTCTTGACTTATTTCTTTTTTTTAAAGATTTATTTTATTTATTTTATGTGTGTGAGTACACTGTAGCTGTACAGATGGCCGTGAGCCATCATGTGTGTGGCTGCTGGGAATTGAGCTCCAGCCCCGCTCGGTCTGGCCCTGCTGGCTCTGGTCCCTCTGGCTCCAGCCCTGCTCTTTCCTGCGTAATTCACTGCAGCTGTCTTCAGACGCACCAGAAGAGGGCGTCAGATCTCATGATGGATGGTTGTGAGCCACCATGTGGTTCCTGGGATCCGAACTCAGGACCTTCGGAAGAGCGGTCAGTGCTCTTACCCACTGAGCCATCTTGCCAGCCCTTGACTTATTTCTTGAACAAGGAAGAAACTTTTTTATATAAGAAGTCCAAATATATGTTAATAGTAAATTTTTAACATTGTGTATTGCTGTTTCAAAATTATATCAGAATACCTTAAAATATGTTGAAAATTATGAAACTCCCCCTAAAAAATTCAAATGGATATATACAGAGAGAGAGAGAGGGAGGGAGAGACAGAGCAGACAGACAGACAGGCAGACAGACAGACAGACAGAAGTAGAAAGAAAAAAAGAAAGGAAGGAGGGAAGGAAGTTAGGAAGGAAGGAAGAAAGGAAGAAAGGAAGGAAGACACAGACATATACACAGAGACAGGAAAAAACAGAGACAGACAGAGAAGCATGGGGAGAGAGAGAGAGAGAGAGAGAGATTCAAAGAAAGATATACAAAGTGTAAAACATTTTTGAAAGTTCATAGTTCCTCTGAAGCTTGGTTGTTTGAATTCTTGGTAATGCTCAAACATGGACTTCAGCTTTTCGTTAGAGTACTTGAGGTGTTTGCATTGAATATAAATTCCCAATATTGCTCCATTTCTTAAATTATAATGATCATATGGATGGGCAGTAATTCAATGTTAGTGGTTTATAGTATGTATCTTTAAGCAGAATTTGCCCATTTTCATTCTCTGTATGATAAACAGTGAAGGGGGCATTGGGTAGCAACAACCGCATGACAGCTGTAAACCAAGTGAACATCATGATAGCTAATCAGTGGAAAGACTAAATTTTGAGTAGTTTATACAGGTCAACAGACTGGTCATCTGCAATAGAAAAAGTATTTTCACAAAATACTAACAGACTGGCTTACTTAGACTTGCTTAGCTGGCCCTGACCTAGTTAGCTTCTCTGTTGTGATAAAACACTGACCAAAAGCAACTGGAGAGGAAAGGAATTCTTTAGCTTAGAGTTCACAGTCCACCATGGTGGGGAAAAAAGACAGGATCTCAAGACAGGAACATATAGACAGACACTGAAGCAGAGACCATGGAGGAGAGCTGCTTGCTGGCCTGCTGTCTGCTTCTGCTTAGCTAGCTGCTTTATAAAGCCAGCATCACTTGGCCAGGGTGGTACTATCCACATTAGGCTAGACCTCTCCTATCAAAAAAGCCTTCCAAACACCCAGTCAGATGGAGATAATTTCTCTACTGAGAATCTCTCTTCCCAGGTGTGTCAGGTTGACAAGCCAAGAATGGCCATTGCAGAATTGAAGCTTAGACATCAGCATACAGTCGAACAGTGGTGTGATTGTTGGCTTTGAAGATGGAAGGGGGCTATAAGACAAGGAAGGAAGGAAGGTGAAGTCTACAAGCTGTGAAAGGATCATCCTGCACCTCCAAAGAGAATAAAGCTTTGTTGACATTGACATTTGGCCCCTAAGAGCCATTTTTTAGTTTCTGATCTCTTAAAATGAAACAAATAAAAATGTATGCTGTTATAAGTATCCATTTTGGTAGTGTGAAAAATAATCCCCAAAGGCCCACATATCTGAAGGCTTAGTCATTAGGGTGTGGCACTATTAGAGAAGGATTAGGAGGTATGGCCTTGTTGGAGAAAGTGTGTCATGGGGGGGGGGTGTTCTTTGAGGTTTCAAAAGCCCACACCAAGCCCATTGTTGCTCTCCCTGTCTTTGCCTTTCCAACACTACACCTGCCTGCCACCGTGCTCCCCACCATGATGATAATATACTAAGCCTCTGAAACTCTAAGCAAGCCCAAATTAAATGCTTTCTTTTACAAGAATTGCCCTGGTCATGGTCTTTTTACAGCAATAGAACAATGACTAAGACAGAAGTTGGTAGCGGGGGATTGGGGTACTGTTGTGACAGGACTGACTATGGTATTTGTTGATGGTATGTGGAAGACATTGGGACTTTGGACTAGAAAAGCTGCTGGATAGTTTAAACAGGGATTAATGGGTCATCCTAGTAAGAGCAGGAAGACAGTGGTGCTGAGCATGATGTTAACTATGGGAATCCAGATCAAGACTTTTCAGAGGGAAAGAATATTAGTAAATGGCCTACAATCCATTCTCGTTTCTATTTTGTCAAAGAATGTGCCTGCTTTCTGCCCTTGTACTAAAAATCTGCCTGAGGCTAAATTGAAGACTTTTTGTGTTCAATGGCTTCGACAGAGGAGCTATCAAGGTAGCCTAGTATTGACTGGGTTGCCTGGTTAGTGCTCACTCCTATGTAGATCGATAATGAAAGGAGCAAGCTGAGCAAGGAAAAAATACACTGTTTGGGGGGGAAATGTACAGTTTTAGGAAAAAAGGCGTACCAGGAAGTATAATGGAGCTAAGTCCAGTGCTCAAGGAGATTAAAATGTTTAAAGAAAAGCCTGATGCTAAATGAAATAAATGAAATAAAGGTAGTAGTGGCCCCAGGTAAAAACACACCCAGCTAAGCTTCCAACTTGTGAAAAGGAATTGGAGAAAAGTTTAAGCTGTGAAGGAAACTATCAAGAACAGAAAGCTGATACAGATGTATTTAAGCCAGGAAACCAAGTTCTGGGTTTAGTAGAGGTTAGTCTGGGCTACAGGTTGAGTTCTAGGACAGCCAAACTTAGGCAGTAAAGGAAACCACGCGAAACAGAAAGCTGGTGAAATTGTATTTGAACAAGGGGGCCAAGTTCCAGCCCCGGTGAGCAACAGGACTTGGCAGCCATGTGGTTCTAGCTTTAAAGTCAAGGATACAAGAAAGGGGTTATTTAATCTCCCTCTGCAACTAAGAAAAATTACCAAGGCCAGGCATGGGTCAGGGCTGCCCTTTCATGAAGGTCTAGAGAGGCCACTGTATGAAACTGTTAAGATGAAGGAAGGCTGGTGGGTTGGAAATCCCAGGATATTGGAGATGCCAGAGCCATGGCATGCCTGCTGAGGAAAGCTGCAGAGCATGTGAGAACCAGCTCAAGAGAGATACGTGTATTGCAGTCAACAATCCTAGAGATCTGAAGAGTGCTCTGATATCAGACATGGAAATTCAGAGTTTGGAGTGTGCCCAAGTGGGTTTTAGTCTTTCTCTGGCCCAACATTTCTTCACTATGCTCCCTTCCCCCCTTTGGAATGTTAATGTATATTCTGTGTATGTGACCTACTTTTCCTCTGAGAGTTTTGATTTTATAAGGGATTACAGTTAAGGTATTGCCAGGAATCTCAGAAGAGTCTTTGAACTTCTATCATTTAAACATTGTTGAGACTGTGATAGACTATGGGGACTTTTGAAGTTTAACTGAGAATACTTTTGCATAGTGAAATAGCTACAAGCCTATGGGGGGCCAGGGAGTGAAACGTAGTGGTTTGAATAGGAATGCTGCCCCCTGCCCCCCCCACACACACCAAGGCTCATATATTTGAATCCTTAGTTATCAGGGAGTGGCACTATTTGAGAAGGATTAGGAAGTTCAGCTTTGTTGGACAAAGTGGACTTTAATGGTTTCAATGGGGGTGGGCTTTAAGGTTTTAACGCCAGGCCCAGGCCCCACCCCTCTGCTCATAGATCAAGACAATTCTCAGGTACTTCTGTGGCACCACAACTGTTGCTACCATATTCCCTCCCACCATGCCCCTGCCATGATGATAAAGGACTAAACATCTGAAACTGTAAGTCAGCCCCAATTAAATGCTTTCATTATAAGAGTTGTTTTGGGGGGCTGGCGAGATGGCTTAGCGCGTAAGAGCACTGACTGCTCTTCCGAAGGTCCTGAGTTCAGATCCCAGCAACCACATAGTGGCTCACAACCACCCATAATGAGATCTGACGCCCTCCTCAGGTGCATCTGAAGACAGCTACAGTGAATTACGCATCGGGGCCAGAGTGAGTTCAATTCCCAGCAGCCACACACATGATGGCTCACGACCAACTATACAGCTACAGTGTACTCATACACATAAAATAAATAAAATAAATCTTTAAAAAAGAGTTGTTTGGGGACTTGGAGAGATGGCTCAGTGGTTAAGAGCACCAACTGATTTCTAGAGGTCCTGAATTCAATTCCTAGCAACCATATGGTGGCTCACAACCACCTGTAATGGGATCTGGTATATCTGAAGACAGCTACAGTATACTCATATACATAAAATAAATAAATAAATCTTTAAAAAAAATTAAGAGTTGTTTTGGTGATACTGTTTCTTCACAGCAACAGAGCACTGAGACAGTTTCTGATCTCTCTCTCTCTCTCTCTCTCTCTCTCTCTCTCTCTCTCTCTCTCTCTCTCTCTCTCAATATTACTGAGATGGGGTTTCTCTGTTCAACACCCCTGGCTATCCTGGAACTCACTTTGAAGACCAAGCTGGCTTGAACTTGCAGAGATTCACCTGTCTCTGCCTTCCACTTCCAAGTGCTGGACAGTCAGGGCTATATGAAGAAATGCTGTCTCAAGAAAGAAAGAAAGAAAGAAAGAAAGAAAGAAAGAAAGAAAGAAAGGAAGGAAGGAAGGAAGAAAGAGAAGAAGAAAAGTGTTATTTTAAGCACTTCTGTTTGTAGTACTTAATTACACATAAAAAATTAACAGGACAATAGATATACCAGTTACTTGACTAGTGAGGCACTAGGTGCCAGGAATTAAACCTAGATGTCTTTGACTTACGATTTATGCTCAAACTACTTTATGTTAACAAGGGAGGAATAATTGACAGTGAGATGCTATCATCAGAAGGAAGAGCCATAGCTTCTGGCACACTTGAGTCTATCAATTGTTGCCTAAGAGAAGCTGGACGTGGAGCCAAGTCTGGATGAATGACACGTGGCCAAGTGCTCCAGGGGATGATCACTGTATAGTGTTGAAACATAGGGCAAAAACATCAGGGCAATTCTTAACATTCTATAGTGAGTGAATTTGCCAGCTTCCTTCCCTACCAGAGATTAGATCTTAGGTCCTTTCATACTACAGTTAACAGGGAATCATGTTCTGATCACAGGCCAATCATGTTCTGTTTGTTTTGAGGAAAGAGATACATATTTTTTTTTAAAAAAAAAATCATGCCTATAACAAAACAGTAAGATTATAAGACTAGGGTGCGTGTTCATCATTTTTCTGTAATCTCAGGTAGACTCAGCAGTAAGAGGAAAGGGCTCTGGAGTCTGACAAATTTGAATTCAAGTACAGATTCTTCCATTTACTGGTTCCGTGGCCTGTGTAAGTCACTCAAACTTCCTAGGTTTCAGGTTCCTCATTTGTAAAACATAGTGGCTTCCTCAGAAAGTAGTGAGAATTAAAGGTGATTCCAGATATAAAATAGCTAACCCAAATTTGATTGGCACTTCATTGTTTTCAAGCCAAAGCAAAACTGGTTCCCTTTCCATTACATTACGCTTTTGGGAGAATCTGTTCATGTGACCATCAGGCATAGGTCTCTGAGATAATCTTTTTTTTTTTTTTTTTTTTTTTGAAGAAAGGTGAATGGAGATAAATGCATAGTACATGGAGCCATATATGTCCTGGCTATCTGTACTATGCCTAGGCCACTCTCAACCTTCATCACCCCCTAAAGAGCTTTGTGTGTTTCAATTTTTATCTTGGTTTTAATTTTTCTGATAATACTAATATGCTTAATAATTTAAATATTACTGTTGATATCTTGCATTGCCTAATGATTTAAATTATTTTTGAAGAGAGATACAGTAGATATTAAGTTACACAAATGGCTGGAATATAAGTTGTATGACGTTAGAAACTCAAAAGGGAAATAAACACTAAGTGTACATTGTAACAAAGCATTACATCATAGGCCACTTTGGAAATCATCTTCATGTTCCATTACTCTGTCTCTCAATATCTACATTCCTTTTGGTCCACCCTGAAAACTGACTAATTCTTCACCTTCAATACAATCCTCCTGGCATCCATGAAGATTCAGGACTGCTTTACACAAATCAGGCTACAAGTTTCTGTTGAGTACCTGCCTGTGCCAGACATTGTGCACCACTTTGCAGTAGTTTGTTGCACCCGGACCCTCCACCTCTATCTTCAGCAGAACATAGGTTCAGTCCTGTTTTTCACTCTGTGTTCTCTGTCTGGTTTGCCCAGTGCCTTTCTGATTTCCAAGGTTTCCATACACAAGATAGTAAATGTGACTACAATGAAGGGGAGCCTGTAAATGGTACCACTTTGTACAGAATGTAAGCACATTCATCCGGGTCCTAAGAAAGGTGGAAGATATGCAGTTATCAGTTTCTAATTCTTGGCCTTGAGTCACGATGAAATTATTACACACTGCTTCATTTAGCTTAC
Source organism: Mastomys coucha (assembly GCF_008632895.1). Lineage (NCBI taxonomy): Eukaryota > Metazoa > Chordata > Mammalia > Rodentia > Muridae > Mastomys > Mastomys coucha. The sequence goes on from NW_022196901.1 coordinate 5,724,665, forward strand.
TAGTTTTGCTTTGATTTTTTTCTCTTTATGTTCATGATTACATTATCCTAAAGTTTTAATTTCCAGCAGTATTATTTCAAGGTTTGATCTCCAGGCTATGCTAACCTTACAAAATGAGACAGACTTACTTTCTGTTTGTCTCTTCTCTCCAAGTTAGAGTAAATTAGGTGGGTTTTTTTTTTTTTCCATTGAATATTGGCTAGAGTTCACCAGATGAGTCCCATGATCCTGTAGCTTTCAGTCTATGTTCTGCTGCATTAAAGATTGCTACTGGCTTGTGCAATGTTAAAATGGATTAAACTCTAACTGCTGAGGTAAGCAAGAAGGTGTTTAGTTTGCAATAAACACAGATTCACAAGGGTCACACCAGAAGGGCCTTTCCCGTAGGTTCCAGTGGTCACACATTTCACATAGCTACAGTGTCAATGCCAGGAAACTGACGTTGGTCATACATAAGCATGCAATCCTGTGTGCTCTCATCGCAGTGCGAGTTTGCATAACCACAGCTGCAGCCAAGGTGCAGGAAGAGTGCCCTGGTGACACTCGCTGATACAGCCATGTCCCTTCTGCATTTTCCTGCCCACCACGAGCAACTCCTGATGATTGCTGGTCTATTTGTTGTTTATAGAACTCTGTCCTTTTAAAATTGTTGTATAAATTTAGGACACAAGACTCAGATGATTCAATGTGGTTCTAACCCAAAATCGTTCCTTTCTGCAGTCCAGATTCCATAATACTAGGCACAGCTGCCAAGGGGAAGGAGGCCATCAGTAATCCTATACAACTGGAGTGCCTTTTAACCACAACAATGAGCAACATTGCAAGATATCCCTACAGGCACACACGAGTTCCTCATATATTAGGTGTAACCAGAGCTGTGTAATTGGACTTAAGGCCACTCAACAGGAGGGCAAGTCAGGGATGGTAATAAAAACCTCGCCAACTACCCAGAGCTATTGAGGCCGTGGATCTTAGAAGAGAACCTATTATTAAACTTGCTAGATCAACATGATTCTTTGCTGCATATTTTAAATTGTATTTTTATACCCACAGACAAGTGTAACTCTTACCCTTTAAAAACGAAGCCTCTCTTAAGTGGCTGATATCTCATCTTCCTCAGGAATGGTTTTGATTATTTTAGTTTCTTGGATGAGCCATGTTTTTGTGATGGTTGATCTTGACTATCAGCTTGATGGAATTTAGGATCACTTAAAAGACACACTCCTGGGGATGCATCAGAAAAGCACCTATGGCAGCTGCCTTGTGAACTGAGCAGCTTCCAGTGTCTCTGACACTGCTAGACTACCTACATGGTCCTGATGTGTGCACCAGTCGAATAGATCGTTTTTGGATGTAAACACGTTCTATTGGTTCCCAGTCCCTAGAGGACCTTAACTCATACATTTCTAATTTTAAAAAGATATTTGTTTTTGCATTGTGATTTTTGACCAAGCCTGCTCAGTCAGTCAGCAAGTTCTCCAGCGCAGGAGTGAGAATTAAATAGAAAAAAAGACAATTAGACAACATTTTAGCATGACCCCAGACAGTTCTGAAGCCAAGGCAGGTTTATTTTTTCCCAATCTGCTTTTATACCATTTTAATTACATGCAAGTAATATGGGCAAGCAGTATAATAAGGAACAGGCAAAGTCCCATGATTACTCCCGAGACAGTTGTTTCCAATGGCTTGTTGGAACGACCAAAATATCTGAGTCCACTTCCTTGTCCAAGCCCAAAATCTGATTCTTGCCTGAAGCCTTCTTCTTTTGTTCCATCCTAAGATTAAGATTCCTGCCTGAATTTATTTCCCTGCTCTAGCCTAAAATTAGATTCCTACCTGAGCTTACTTCCTTGTCATGGTCTAATGTTAGATTTCTGCCTGAAGCCCATTTCCTTGTCCTAGGCCAATGTCAGATTCCTGCCAAGCGGCCTCCAAAGGCTCTCCACAGATTTTTCCTGGTTTTCTTTTTTCCTTGTAAACACAATATTTGAATGTTATCGTGTAGTAACTGTATAAATCAAATTTTTCTTCTCCTCAGGTTTCACTTTTTATTGTTCCAATCTATAAAGGTTCTTTCATCTGCTGTTTTTTACCCTGTGCATGCCTGCATGTGTGTGTGTGTGTGTGTGTGTGTGTGGGCTCGCGCGCGCGCGCATGTACGTGTGCGTGTGTGTAGGAGTGTTCTTTGTCTATGTGTGGCTGGAGATTGAACACGGAACCTTGCACATGCCAGGAAAGCACTTTAACGCTGAGCCACATTTCAGTTTTGTTAGTTTTAAAAAATTATTTCTTTTATCTTTTGAGATTACAATGTAATTATTCTACTTCCTTCTCTTCTTCACTCCTCCTTGCTCTTTCAAACTCATAACCTCTTTTTCATTAATAGTTGTTACATATATTTCTACATATTATACACACACACACACACACACACACACATCTCCAGCCTGTTCAGTCTGTATGATGCTTCTCATTATGTATGTTTCAGGACTGGCTATCTGGTCTTGCATAACCAACTCATAACGTTCTTCCCTGGAAAAGACTATTTCTTTCGGTCTCGGTATTCCTTAGTTGTCAGTAGTTCTTTGTGTAGAGGACAAAATTTTCTTTGCTTGCCTAGAAAGGACTGGAGGGAAAGAAGAGGGGACAGAAGAGGATAGAGGGAGATCCTGCCCTAGGTTTTCCACACTGAGCCAAGTGTTGAAGTGCTCACTGAGGTGACTCTTGGGCATTTGTTAAAGTGAAGCTTTGAATTTTGCACTTAGCATGAATCTTGATCTGACCACGTATGTGCCTTTCTCAATTCCTCAAAATACAAACTAATTTGCTTTTTTTTGTTGTTGTACTAATTTACTTTTTTGTTGTTGCCGCGAGACGAGGAGGAGAAAGGGGAGGAGACAGAATCTCATGTAGCCAAGGCTGGCCTGGAACTCTGGCCACTGATTCTCCTGCCTCCACCCTTTATCCCTGGCTCTGAATTCACTTCCGGAATGCACCATTTTCCAAAGCAATTCTGTCCTTGACTTTGCCTCCCAGAAGTGGGCCGCTATGACTTCAAGCACAACCTTGCCGTAAGCCGCTGCGGGTTTTCTACCCTCTGATGCTCTGAGCAAAGCCTTTTTTTTTTTTTTTTTTTTTTTTAGTCCAGGTAAGTTTCAAATTAGGAAAGTCGAGAGAAAAAAGAACACGTTGAATCAGTCCTTCAGGCAGCCCTCAGGCAAGTCACATAGAAACCAGTGAGTAGCATCTGCTTTGCTCGCTCTGAACCAGCAACAAAGATCTCACCATGGGGACAAGGGCTGCTGTCCTCAAAATGATCACTGAGCAAGGGACGCTGGGAACACTGCCTGGTTTTTGTTCTTCAGAGTTTAATAAGGCTGGTGATGACCGTTCCCACACACAGACTAGAGCCAGTTTGGTTGTCGTTCCTGAAGTGACCTTCTGAGAGGCTTACTGCTGCTGTCTCTTTAGCATCTGTCTGTACCTGACTTTGATAGAGCTGAGGCTTACCAAAGTGGCAGAGCCATCTCCATCCCTTACTTTTTCAGCATTTGCATCTGTGCCTTCTAACCTGGTTCTTATCCCATGAGTGAGCTTGTTGCATTCTGCCTGACAGTTCTGTTCCACAGAAACATCGAACCTTTCACACATATGTGGTACACGTGTGTCTGAGGTTAATTGTAACCCTTATGGAGACTTCCGATGGTTCTTCTTTTTCTGCCTTCTTAAAATATTTTATCATTACTTTATCATTATCATTACTTCTATCTTGGTTTGAAAGTAATATGCTGTTCCTGTCCTTACAATTCTTGCCTTGGAAAACCACAAAAGTATGCTTGGCATAGCTTAGGTCACGTGAGAAATCCTCCCCACCTCAGTTGATGTCTCATTCACTCTATTTACTTATGGCAAATTATTCTACAAAGTCCAAATTTACTTAGATTTAGTTAGTTCCAATTCCAATGTACACTGCCACGCCTGAGTTCAGATGTCTAAACTCCAGGTGGAGCTTTTTGAAATTAAAACCAATAATGATCATTCTCCTAATCTTTTGGTGTGTGTGTGTGTGTGTGTGTGTGTGTGTGAGAGAGAGAGAGAGAGAGAGAGAGAGCGAGAGAGAGAGAGCGAGAGTGAGAGAGAGAGAGAAAGAGAGAACAATCTTACATAGAAGGTCACTGAAAAATATATATACACTTTGACATATTAAATATTGTAATTATCTCCAAGTAATTGAAATACAACCCCCCCTCCATTGTACACATTAGTAACCCTAAAGCCACCAGAGCGAGCCATGGTTAGCCACAAAGCAATCTGAAGGCTGCAAGACCAGGGACAAGGTGCCTACAAGTTTGGTTTTTTTGTTTTGTTTTGTTTTTTTGGTTT
>NW_022196901.1:5729057-5736777 GCF_008632895.1 Mastomys coucha
TTGTTGTTGTTTTGGAGCTGTTCTTTGTGAGACCAACTGTAAAAGACCAACATTAACTTAACTTTCTCTTTGAAAGGCCACAACTTCTAACCTAGAGAGTCACTGTTTTTATGACAATGGTACTGAGCCTAAATGCAAAGGGTGCTTATAACTTGATATCTCTTTGTTGGTTATTAACCAGAACAAGTAACTTTAAAAAGGCAATCAGTTCATAACAAAATGGGCAAAGATGTCAGTACAACTACTTACCCAAGCTGCCATCATGGGCTAGGTATAGAGCAGAATTCATAAGAATTAGCTTTGGTAGCTTGGTGAATTATATGCTTTCTAACAGGAAGATGTTTGATGTCAACCTATCTCAAACAATAAAAATAAAAAAGCAGATTTCTAGTTTGTTCTCTGTTACTGTGATGAACCATGACCAAACATCACTTGGGGGGTGAGGAAAGGGTTTATTTGGCTTGTATTTCCTGGTTATAGTCCACCATTGAGGGAAGTCAAGGCAAGAACTGGAGCAGAAGCAGAGGCAGGAGTCATGGAAGAAAGCTACTCACTGGCTTGCTCTCAGGCTCATATTTAGCTACTAACACAGTTTCTAAGACAGCCCAGGCCCATTTACATGGGGATGGTGCCACCCACAGTGGACAAGGAATTCCCTCTGCAATTATCACTTGAGACAATCTCTCATGGATCTGACCACAGGCCAATCTGACTGAGGCCTTTTTTTCAATTTTCTTCAAAACATGCTCATGGCGATATTATCACTGAGGTGCCCCCTACCTCTCAGTGCCCAGCAGGCCACCTCCATACACATTTCTAGACAAGAGACTCCATCATTTCCTGGGATCTATGAACACTTGCCTATTCAGCCTAGACTGGCCACTGACAACAGATCAAAGAAGTGATTTCAGCTGTGTCTAACTGGGTAATAAAGTTGTGTCATGGATTATTTACATGTGCATGGCTGACTCAAAGGCAAGCTGCATGACTGAAAGGTCCACCTCAGCATGGGTGACAACTCACAAAAGCTGCACCCCTAGACCTCCTGGCCCAGCTTGCAGGGAGCTCTACTGAAGAGTCACTTCTTCTATAACAATTACTCACTGCTTGCCTACCCTTGGTATGGGGCCTTGTGAGTTTTATAACTCTCAGTACTCCCAGAACCTCTAAGCTTTATTTTTTTCCTGGTTTTTAGATTCTTTCCCTCTTCCCTCCAGAAGAAAATGTTTCAAGTCAGAGGAAATAGCTACACAGAGGTCCTCAAGACTGCCTTAGGGGACTGGTGGGCACTGAAATATATCTGGCAGGGTACAATAGTGTGAGGACTAAACCAAAGAATTGCTATGCCATCCCTATATGACTGAATCTTTTACATATATTGTCTCTCATAATTCTCTCAATAATATCCCAAGTAGAAAAAGGCTACCTTCTTTGCTACATACGCAGCTGGAGCCATGTGTACTCCTTTGTTGATGGCTTAGTCCCTGGGAGTTCTGGGGGTTCTCACTGGTTGGTACTGTTGTTCTTCCTATGGGGTTCCAAACCCCTTCAAACTCCTTTAGTCCCTTCTCTACCTCTTCTATTAGGGACCCCGCACTCAGTCCGATGGTTGGCTGCTAACATCTGCCTCTGTATTTGTAAGGCCTTGGCAGGGCCTCTCAGGAGACAACCATACCAGGCTCCTTTCAGCATGTGCTTGGCATCCACAATAGTGTCTGGGTTTGGTAACTGTATACGGGATGAATCACCAAGTGAACAGTCTCTGGGTGGCCTTTCCTTTAGTCTCTGCTCTACATGTTATCTCCACATTTCCTCCTGTGAGTATTTTGTTCTCCATCTAAGAAGGACTGAAGCACCCACACTTTGGTCTTCCTTCTTATTGAGCTTCATTTGGTCTGTGAATTGTGTCCTGGTTATTTGGAGCTTTTGGGCTAGTATCCATTTAGTGAGTGCATATCATGTGTGTTCTTTTGCTATTGGTTACCTCACTGAGGATGATGTTTTCTAGTTCTATCCATTTGCCTAAGAATTTCATGAATTCATAATTTTTAGTAGCTGAGTAGTACTCCATTGTGTAAATATACTAACATTTTCTGTATCCATTCCTCTGTTGAAGGACATCAGGTTCTTTCCAGTTCCTGGCTATTATAAATAAGGCTGCTATGAACATGGTGAAACATGTGTCCTTATTACATGTTGGAGCATTTTCTGGGTGTGGTAGAGCTGGGTCCTCAGGTAGTACTATGTCCAATTTTCTGAGAAACTGCCAAACTGATCTCCAGAGTGGTTGTACCAGCTTGCAATCCCATCAGCAATGGAGGAGTGTTCCTCTTTCTCCAAATCCTCACCAGCATCTACTGTCACCTGAGATTTTGATCTTAGCCATTCTGACTGGTGTGAGGTGGAATCTCAGGGTTGTTTTAATTTGCATTTCCCTGATGACTAAGGATGTTGAACATTTCTTTAGATGCTTCTCAGCCATTTGATATCCCTCAGTTGAGAATTCTTTGTTTAGCTCTGTACTCCATTTTTAATAGGGTTATTTAGCTCTGTGGAGTCTAACTTCTTGATTTCTTTGTATATATTGGATATTAGCCCTCTATCAAATGTAGGGTTGGTAAAGATCTTTTCCCAATCTGTTGGTTCCCTTTTTGTCTTATTGACAGTGTCCTTTGCCTTACAGAAGCTTTGCAATTTTATGAGGTCCCATTTGTCGATTCTTGATCTTACAGCACAAGCCATTGGTGTTCTGTTCAGGAATTTTTCCCCTGTGCCCATGTGTTCTAGGTTCTTCCCACTTTCTCCTCTATAAGTTTCAATGTATCTGGTTTTATATTTGATCTGGTTTGATCCACTTGGACTTGCTAGGAGATAAAAATGGGTTGATTTGCATTCTTCTACATGTTGACCACCAATTGAACCAGCACCATTTGTTAAAAATGCTGTCGTTTTCCACTGAATGGTTTTAGCTCCTTTGTCAAAGATCAAGTGACCATATGTGTGTGGGTTCATTCATGGTGTTCAATTATATTCTATTGATCTTCCTTTCTGTCTCTGTACCAGAACCATGCAGCTTTTATCACTATTGCTTTGTAGTACAGCTTGAGGTCAGGGATGGTGACTCCCCCAGAAGTTCTTTTATTGTTGAGAATAGTTTTCACTATCCTGTGTTTTTTTGTTATTCCAAATGAATTTTCAATTGCTCTTTCTAACTCCATGAAGAATTGAGTTGGAATTTTGATGGGGATTGCATTGAATCTGTAGATTGCTTTCAGTGAGATGGCCATTTTTACTATATTAATCCTGCCAATCCATAAGCATGGGAGATCTTTCCATCTTCTGAGATCTTCTTTGATTTCTTTCTTTCTTCAGAGACTTGAAGTTCTTATCATATAGATCTTTTACTTGCTTGGTTAGAGTCACACCAAAGTATGTAATATTATTTGGGGCTATTATGAAGGGTATCATTGCCCTAATTTCTTTCTCAGCCTGTTTTTCCTTTGAGTAGAGAAAGGCTACTGATTTGTGTGAGTTAATTTTATGTCCAGCCACTTTGTGAAGTTGTTTATCAGCTTTAGGAGTTCTCTGGTGGAATTTTTGGGGTCACTTAAGTATATGATTTTATCATCTGCAAATAGTGATATTTTGACTTCTTCCTTTCCAATTCGTATTCCTTTGACCTTCTTTTATTGTCTAATTGCCCTAGCTAGAACTTCAAGTACTATACTGAATAGATAGGGAGAGAGAGGGCAACCTTGTCTAGTCCCTGATTTTAGTGGGATTGCTTCAAGTTTCTCTCTATTCAGTTTGATGTCAGCTATTGGTTTCCTGTATATTGCTTTTACTATGTAGGTATGGGCCTTGAATTCCTGATCTTTCCAAGACTTTTAACATGAAGGAATGCTGAATCTTGTCAAATGCTTTTTCAGCATTCTAATGAAATGATCATGTGGCTTTTTTTTCTTTGAGTTTGTTTATATAGTGGGTTACATTGATGGATTTCCATATATTGAACCATCCCTGATATGAAGCCTACTTTATCATAATGGATGGTAGTTTTGATGTGTCCTTGGATTCAGTTGGCAAGAATTTTATTGAGTATTTTTGCATTAATGTTCATAAGGGAGAGTGGTCTGAAGTTCTCTTTATTCATTTGGTCTTTGTGTGGTTTAGGTATATGCATAATTGTGGCTTCATAGAATGAATTGGGTAGTGTACCTACTGTTTCTATTTTGTGGAATAGTTTGAAGAGTATTGGTATTAGGTGTTCTTTAAAGGTCTGAAAGAATTCTCCACTGAACCCATCTGGTCCTGGTCTTTTTTTTTTTGGTTGGGAGATTATTAATGACTGCTTCTATTTCTTTAAGGGTTATGGGACTGTTTGAATAGTTTATCTGATCCTGACTTAACTTTGGTACCTGGTATGTGTCTAAAAAATTGTCCATTTCATGCAGATTTTCCAATTTATTTGAGTATAAACTTTTGTAGTAGGATCTAATGATACTTTGAATTTCCATGGTTTCTGTTGTTATGTCTCCCTTTTCATTTCTGATTGTATTAATTTGGATACTGTCTCTGTGCCCTCTGGTTAGTCTGGCTAGGGGTTCATATATCTTGCTGATTTTCTCAAAGTACCAGCTCCTGGTTTTGTTGATTCTTTGTATAGCTCTTTTTGTTTCTACTTGGTTGATTTTAGCCATGAGTCTGATTATTCCCTGCTGTTTACTCCTCTTGGGTGTATGTGCTTCTTTTTCTTCTAGAGCTTTTCAGGTGTGCTGTCAAGTCTCTCCAGTTTCTTTTTGGAGGCACTTAGAGCTATGAGTTTTTTTCTTACCACTGCTTTCATTGTGTCCCATAAGTTTTGCTATGATGTGTCTTAATTTTCATTAAATTCTTAAAATACTTTAATTTCTTTCTTTATTTCTTCCTTGACCAAGTTATCATTGAGTAGAGCATTGTTCAGCTTCCATATGTATGTGGGCTTTCTGTTGTTTTTGTTGGAATTTAAGACCAGTCTTAGTCCATGGTCATCTGATAGAATGCATGGGATTATTTCAATCTTCTTGTATCTGTTTAAGCCTGTTTTGACCGATTATATGGTCAGTTTTGGAGAAGGTACCATGAGGTATATTCTGAGAAGAAGGTATATTCTTTTGCTTTAGGATGAAATGTTCTATAAATATCTGTTAGATCCATTTGTTTTATAACTTCTGTTAGTTTCACTGGGTCTTTGTTTAGATTCTGTTTCCATGATCTGTCCATTGCTAAGAGAGGAGTATTAAAGTCTCCCACTATTATTGTGTGGGGTGCAATGTGTGCTTTGAGCTTTTAGTAAAGTTTCTTTTATGAATGTGGGTGCCTTTGCTTTGGAGCATAGATGTTAAGAATTGAGAGTTCATCTTGGTAGATTTTTCCTTTGACTAGTATTATGTGTTCTTCCTTATCCTTTTTGATAACTTTTGGTTGAAAGTCAATTTTATTTTATTTTATTTTATTTATTTATTTACTTTGGTTTTTCGAGACATGGTTTCTCTGTATATCTCTGTCTGTCCTGGAACTTACTCTGTAGACCAGGCTGGCCTCGAACTCAGAAAACCTGCCTCTGCCTCCCAAGTGCTGGGATTAAAGGCGTGCGCCACCACCGCCCAGCAAAAGTCGATTTTATTTGATATTAGAATGGCTACTCCAGCTTGTTTGTTGAGACCATTTGCTTGGAAAATTGTATTCCAGCCTTTTACTCTGAGGTAGCGTCTGTCTTTGTCACTGAGGTGCCTTTCCTGTATGCAGCAAAATGCTAGGTCCTGTTTACATATCCAGTCTGTTAGTCTATATCTTTTTATTGGGGAATTGTGTCCATTGATGTTAAGAGATATTAAGAGAAAGTGATTGTTACATCCTGGTTGTTGTTGTTGTTAGAGATGGCATTATGTTTGTGTGCCTATCTTTTTGGGATTTGTTCAAAGATTACTTTTTCTAGGGTGTAGTTTCCCTCTTTGTGTTGGTGTTTCCCATCTATTATCCTTTGTGGGGCTGGATTTGTGAAAAGATACACACATATCTTAAAAGGCTTATTTGAGCAGAAATCATCCTCAGCTGCCTATTTTTTTTCTTTCTTTCTTTTCTAATTAATCACTTGTGCTGGGACTTGAAGCAGTCCTTTAGTTTCCCAAGCACCCACCCCTGCTTGGTTTTGTTTCTGCAGTGGCATCCAGGGTGGATGAATAGGGCCTTATTGTTTGAGTTTCTACTCAGTGAGTCACGTAAATGCAATTTTCTTTGCACATGTTCTGCAGGGCTATGGCAACTCAATATATAAGAGGAATGTTGTGTTCTGACAGGTGACAAACTTTTGAAGGACCAGCCTAACTCCAGAACAAATTGGAAACTAATTATAAATGTTGGTTTAAGAGTGCTAAACAATACCAAATTAGAAACATCATATCAAGTGAGCCTTAGGAAGGGAAGTCTGAGAGATAAGGGGTGGGGTGGTGTTCAAAGAAATGACCAATATTTACCCAAAATTTGATCAAATTATAGTACTAAAGGGGTGTAGAGGGTAAAGGGTTTATATCTTTTCTAGTTTTTAAATTTATGAATATTTGTGTTTAATTTTAAGCTGCTTTAAAACATGCTAATCTCCAGGCCTTTGCTGTGGAAAGTATGCAGCGGGAGTCAGTGAACTGGTACCTCAGAGTTGGGTATCAAGCCTCAGGCAAGGCTCAGAACTGCTGAGTCAAATCTCGTTTGACAAGGTCTCCCTATGATATTTGCGCAAGTCGTCTACCTTGACAAAAGATAACATAGTCTCAAGAGGCCATAGTGTTTCTTTTCTGTGGGCAAGGGATTATTGGGTACGGTGTGATCCTTCCTAAAAGAGATTGGGTAGGTGACACCAGGAGGTGGACTTCCAGTAGAGTCCGTGGGCACATGGTCCTCCTAAGTTGGTGATTCACACCTGGGACAGTAACACCTCCTTTCCCTAAGTCAGTTGTGTCTACACAAAGAAACTTAGTTGAAACTGCATAGCCAGCTCCTGAATCCTGCCTGGCCCCTTAGCCTCAAAGCATGCTGTGTTAAACTCCTTCATATTGGATTATAGGTGTGCTGGCTAGGTTTTAGCAACATGATGCAGGCCTAGACCTATCTGGGAATCTCAATTGAGGAACCGCCTCCTGAGAAGTGACCAAGGGGCATGTCGGTGGGCTTTTTAAAAATTGCTAATTGAAGTGGAGGGACCCAGCCCACTGTGGGCATTCCCACCCCTGGGCAAGTGGTCGTGGGTGCTATAAGAAAGCAAGCTGATGAAGCCATGGAGATGGAGCTACCAAGAAGTGCTCGTACTCCCAGGTTCCTACCCAGACCCTCTTTTCTTTACAAATCGCTTTTGGTTACGGTGCTGATCAGAGCAACAGGAAGCAAACTCTATCAGCAGATGGCTTTCATATTAACCTGTTGTTTCCTCATTCCAATGCCTTCTTTAGAATTTCTCCAATGCTTTTGTTTTACTAACACAACTATCCTGTGTTTTCCTGTACTGCTTCGGGTTTTGTTTGTGTATATTTTTGAGTATGTTTACGTTTGTATGTGATCATTTCAAGTGTTATCTTGGGTGGGAGAAAGCTGCCAACTTGCTTCTGAGATCCGGTTGGTTAGCTGTACTGGCTGGTTTTGTATGTCAACTTGACACAGGCTGGAGTTATCACAGAGAAGGGAGCTTCAG
>NW_022196901.1:5736893-5751848 GCF_008632895.1 Mastomys coucha
CAGCTGTGGGGCATTTTCTCAATTAGTGATCAAGGGGGTAGGGCCCCCTGTGGGTGGTGCCATCCCTGTTCTGGAAGTCTTAGGTTCTATAAGAGAGCAAGCTGAGCCAGCCAAGGGAAGCAAGCCAGTAAGGAACATCCCTCCATGGCCTCTGCATCAGCTCCTGCTTCCTGACCTGCTTGAGTTCCAGTTCTGACTTCCTTTAGTGATAAACAGCAATATGGGAGTGAGCTGAATAAACCCTTTCCTCCCCAACTTGCTTCTTGGTCATGATGTTTGTGCAGGAATAGAAACCCTGACTAAGACATTAGCCAAGAAAAGAGTCAAAACTTTCTTGACATTTTGAAACTCTTGGTTTTCAGAAACAAGATCCCTGTTTGGATTATAGAATTAATATATTAAAACGCTTATACATGAAAAAAAAAAACACTTTACATCTAAACTGTAGCTGTAAACATTAAAGGTATTTTCCCAAGAGACCTCAACCCTACACAAAGAATTACAGGCAACTGAGTTAAGCTGGGAGTCGGGGAGGTGTCCCTTCCCAGGGAATACTCTTTGGAACACTCTTTGGTTGTTCAGTGGAATGAGAAACATATGCATCTGCTTAAATCCGGGGTCCTGTGAAGTGAGATATGGATAATTACTGGCAGATTGTCACAATAGAAAGGATACTCTGCACAGCAAAACACACACTACTAGTTAAGGCCGTGACCATCTTGATTGTTGCTAATTAACAGCTGAGGAGCCTGACTCAGAACCTGAAATTCTGGTTTGTGCTTCAAAGATTGTTTGGACCCACAAAAGCTTGGTGGTACAGATCTGTAGCCTTCCAAGCTACTTGGGAGCCAAGGTGGAAGGATTGCCAATTCCAGGATTGCCTGGGCTGCGGAGTGAGTTGGAGGGCATTCTGGGCAACTTTGTGGGATCCCGTCTCCAAAACAGGGAGAGGACTTGGCTTAGAACTGTCTGTCGAATATTTGCCTAGCATGAGTGAGAGAACCTAGGTTGGATCCTCAATACCCTCCACCCAGAAAGTGAGGAGTCACATTTATAAAGGGGACAGTTGTCACCAGGCTTGCCAGGGATGTGATAAGGAAAATGGAAATAACTTTTTATTGCTGTTTAATTTTGATATTGTATTTTAATTACACTGCTTCTCTCTTCCACCTCCTCCCTTCATATTCCCCCACACCCCTCTCCCTTGATTTGCTAACAATTCATGACCTTTTTCATACATTCTTATTGCATGTATGTGTGTATTTGTATGTACACACACATTCCCAATATAACCTGTCTGTCCGTAGAACATTCCTTGTATGTATGTTTTCAGGGCTGATGTTTTGCCACTGAATAACCAATCGATGCTCCAGAGACTATTCCCTGGGAAGGGACACCTCCCCCACTCCCAGCTTAACTCAGTTGCCTGTAATTCTTTGTGTACGACTGAGGTCTCTTGGGAAAATACCTTTAATGTTTACTGCTACAGTTTAGATGTAAAGTGTTTCCCAGAGGCTCCTGCATTAAAGAACAGGTTCCCAACCATGGCATGATTAGAAGGTGGTGGAACGTTAAGAGGCAGAGCCTAGCGCACAGGGACTAAGGAAGGTGTGGCCCTGAACAGTGGATCTTTCTGCTGCCTCAATGCCACAGTGTGAACAGCTTTCTGTCCATGTTCCCACCATGGTGTGCTGCCTCCCTCCAAGCCCCAAAGCCCCAGAGCGATGATGTTGTTGACCATGTACTGAATCCTCCAAAACTGTGCCTGAAACCTTTGCTCTTTAAAGTTGATCGTCTCAGATAATGGTTACAGTAACAGAAAACTGACTAACACACTCCCCATTCTTTAGATCTATGGCCAACATAAAAACAAGGTCACTAGAGTGTCCCCACACTGTCCTGCCTGACAGAAAAAATATATTCAAAACCAGCTCAGAGTAAATCTAGCCTAAACTCATTCCCCTTCAATATAAACTTAAATAACTCAGGAGCTGGCTCCTCATCCATATAACCTTCTCCCAAGCTGTCCAATAATATTTGCCATGTAAGAAATGTCCCCACACTTGTTTTTAGAACTAGTGATTGTTTCTCATGTCTACAATCTGATTCTTGTCTTATTCCCAGGTCAGAGTGTTTTAGTAACAGATCAGATGTTTGATCGGACTCTGTCAGAGCATTTTATCTCACAGATGCTCTGAGTTTTACAGGGAATTATAGCAATCAAAGATGACTAGTGTGACCAACTGTATGTATGTGATTAGAATAAATTTCAGTTTGGGGGAACATCTTAAATTATTTGCTAACACAATGGTTCCCATGTTATAAATTAAAAAAAAAAAAAAGAATAGTTAAGCCCCTCTGCATGCAATCACTCTCTCTGTCTTGGTTTTTATGCTCTTTAGAAAGGAAGTCAAGTTTCCTTAGCATCTCTTAGTACAGGTCACTGCTTAGTAACCAGAGTGACCATTGCTGGAACATTCTGTTCTTTCTCTAGCGCATGGCAAGGCAATAATTTATCATACATATACAATACTTTTGGAAGGAGCTTTGTCAGAGTGGCCTCAAGGGACCAGGACATTCTTTGTCATCTGGTCTTTGAAGAGTCTCTACCAGTGTGGAAGGAGGCTATGTCTCGTCCTTTTATAGACTCCTATTGGATCTCTCCTTTACCCTACCACATACCCTAAGAACCGTCTCAGAGCACACATGAAAGATAGGAACCATCCTGCAGGTGCAGCCTCTCCAGTAGGGCCCTCCCCAACCAGGGCAGAGAGCATCACTGCCTTCTTGATCATTCTCTTTTCAGAAGCTTCCTCTGAACCTCTTGATGTTTCAATATGTATTAACATATTAGACCTTTCATAGTCTTTCCCAATAATAGTAGTGATGACCTTGGTGAATATCCATTGGCTTCAAAGTCCATCAGAGGCACCAACTGCCACTTTGTCACTAGTTTACCCAAACCAATTCTTTACTGCTAACCTTTGTAAGCAGATAAGCAGGTCAAAGAGCAGTAGTACACACCAGGGGCAGTAGGTTAAAGAAGCATGTTTTTCCTCTCAAACGGATGGTTTCTGAGTTGCTGTGCTGTATTTCCCTAAAGGAAGATTATAATCTCAGTGAAGTTTTGTCACAGTCAGGTGCACCTTACTGTTTGTTCCTGCTGCTTGAATTCACTCTGGCTTTGACCCCATCAGTCTTGCTGGCAAAGTCACCACAGCTGGCTCCGTTCTCTGAAACACTCTCTTTGATGTCAGATGTTCACTTCCTATTTTCAAAGAATTTCGACAGGTTCACTCTGTGAGACTGAATTCCCCACAACAATGGATTTATCCAGAAAGAAAGGAAAACATACATTTTCTCCTGCCCCCTTTTGGAGAATTTTCATATATTTATATATGGACACACACACACACACACACACAGAGAGAGAGAGAGAGAGAGAGAGAGAGAGAGAGAGAGAGAGAGAGAGAGAGAGACCTTGAGAGACATGGTGAAATTATGCACTTGGGTGTGGCAACTGCTATAATGTTCATTTAGAGAAAGTAGATTTAGAGTACTCATGTAAGAAATTCTCAAAAAAGGTAGTATAGTTTAAATAGCTTTAATGTTCTATTTTTTCATCAACATATACAAATAAAGCCAGTATTCTGCGTTTCTCAGGATAGAAGAAGTGTGTTTCAGGAGCTTACAGCTGGAAATCTTGGTGACTTTAACACAGTAAAAAACACAATATGATACAGGTCTCATGACCTCTGATGCTAATCCCCTAAAGTAAGCACTCAGACACAGGCTTCTTGTGATTTAACAGCTCTGTCTCATAGTCTGTCTTCCTTTCTTTCTTTCTTTCTTTCTTTCTTTCTTTCTTTCTTTCTTTCTTTCTTTCAAGACAGGGTTTCTCTCTGTAGCCCTGGCTGTCCTGGAACTCACTCTGTAGGCCAGGCTGGCCTCGAACTCAGAAATCCACCTGTCTCTGCCTCCCGAGTGCTGGGATTAAAGGCGTGCACCACCACTGCCCGGCTCATAGTCTTTCTTTCAAGCCAAGGAGCTATAATCTCTTTCTTGCCTCCGAGCAGAAAGAAGCATTTTTCTTTCTTGTATTCTGTTAGTGTGAATTAGTCACACATCACATTAACCTACCCAATGTATGGGACGAGGGAAATACTGAGCATCATGTAGAGTTTCCATAAATATTAATATTTCCTGATGCAATCATCTAGGAAAAAATATGAATAACCCTGGACTATCATCTTACTTTGTATTTTGCAATATATTTAAAATGTTAATTTTTGTGTACAAACTAATTTCTTGTTAAGCCCTAGATAAAATGTTAAGACCTAGTAACAGTTACCTGGCTAGCCGGTCATTAGAGGAAACTTTCTCATATGTTTCTGCTGTTACTAGGAAACTTTCTAATGTCAAGATTGATTACATATTCTGTTATGTTCTGTGCCCTTGGGAACCAATCACGATAAAAGCCAGTAGAACTGGTTGTATATAGTTACCCACAATAACCTTGGACCTGAAATAACCACCTAACAGTACTTTCTGCACTTATGTATTAGATTTTAAGGTAGAAGCTGCCCCTGGGATAGTCCAACATAAGAGAGACACCTACACCAATATAAGAAACTATTTGGAATAAGACTTCCATTTTCAGTAGCCATCTAGTGAAGTTTAAGTTACCAAGACCCTGGGAACTGATGTCCTACTTGGCAGAAAGAGACAAGTACATGGGTAACTGATATACTGGTTGGCAAGTTAAGTCTCTACTCGTTCTTCGGTCAGCTCCCATAAATTTCACATGTGTTACTGAAGGTTTTTTTATGCTTTCAGTGTACTTAGACTCAAAATTTTGTTGAGAAAAATATTAATTAAAAAAAAAAAAAATAAAGGAGTAGGCTCTCTTTCAAGTGTTGGTTGCGATGAAGTGACACCTTCTGGTGTAAAATGGGTACTGCATGCTAGCAAGTGCCCCTATGAGACCACTTTTTTTTCATTAACCATATATATATATATATATATATATATATATATATATATATGTGTGTGTGTGTGTGTGTGTGTGTGTGTGTGTGTGTGTGTGTGTGTGTGTGTGTGTGTGTGTGTATGTGTGTGTGTATTTCTAGATATTTTTAAATCCAAAATACACACGAAGGATGTTGAATTCTGTAAAAGGCTTTTCTCCATATAATGAGATGATCAAGTGACTTCTGTCCTTGAGTCTGTTTATGGATTTACTGCATTTACTGACTTTCATGAGTTAAGCCATTTTTGTGCTTCTGAATGAAGACTGTGTGATCATGGTGAATGCTGTCTTTTGATGTACTCTTTGGTGGGTAGTTTTGTGTCAACTTGACTCAGATAGAGTCATATGGAGAAAACCTCAGGTGAAAAATGCCCCCACCAGATTGGCCTTTAGACAAGCCTGGGTGACATTTTCTTGATAAATGTTTGATGCGGAAAATGTTGTGGAAAATATTAAAAAAGCATACGGCAAGTTCCCACATCACACAAGGCATGATCGGGCCATATGGCTCCAGTGGGGTGTTCTCAATCTGGTGGTCTCTCTTGGTTCAGAGTTCTCGAAACATCTGTACCAGACTCACCAAGCTCCCTTGGCAGATGACTGCCACACCATCCCCATGCAATGACCTCCCACCCACGGTCAGCCGCCACAACACCTAGCAACCCTGTAGAAACAAAACTCTAGAAACTTATAATTAACCAGTCATATTTATATATCAGTAAATTCTCAATGCAAGTCTAGCTCTACCTCCCTTTTGTCTAGTCATGGGCTTCCTGCTACACTGATATTTAAATTAATTGGACAGGGAAAATCCTGCTACACATCACCCTTTCTGTTCAAATAAAAAGAAATTTTTCTCTCAAATATAGCTTGAGCACAACTATCACCATTTTGTAATTTATAAGGTATAAGATATACCTAACACCCAATCCAACATTTTTGTCAATAAAGTAAAACACTGTCCTCTATCTTAACTTAAAGAACTTCTAATTCTACACCTGACTTATGTCCTGGCTTTAGATTGTATGCCATCTGAAAACCATCCTCTCAAATCTGTTCTCTCAATATAAGTAGCCTGGGTTGGCTATGAAACTATAAGTAGTCTTTCAACCCCATCAGAAATCCAAGAAAGACCAACATATCTGAAGATATAGGAAGCCTAACACAGCTTTCAGAACTGAGACAAATTGTAGAGACAACTGCCTGCCTATACAGCCCCCGTAAGTCAGGAAGTTGGAGCATCAATCTTCAGTCTTCTGGCCTAGGATCATCTGATAGGACTAGCCTATTCTGTCTCGGCAGAACTAAGCTGTCCTAACTTGTAAACTCTGTCCTTTCAAGAACAGTACATGTCTGTAGGAGAGATTGGCAATTTTCTGCCCAGTGGTCACCTAGCCATAATGTACAGCTTCACTTGGAGGTAAGATGCCCAGCACACTAAAGGTCCTATAAGAAAACAGGCTGAGCTGGCCATGAAGGCAAGTCAGTGAGCAACACCCCTTCATGGCTTCTTCTAGGTTCTATCACAGTTTTCCTTGGTGATGGATTAATAAGCTATAAACTGAAATAAACCCTTTCCTCCTCAAGTTGATTTTTGTCATGGTGCTTCATCATAGTGATGAAACCCCTACTAAAACATACTCTGAAATTCCATTTGCAAGTATTTTATTGAGAATTTTGTGTTTATCTTCATTAAGAAGATTGGCTACAATTTTATTTTCTTCTTTTCTTCTTCAACCAACTAACTGTGGCACCATAATCAAAGTTGAAATGACAATGTTGATTAGAAAGTTCATAATTTCCATTTTTTCATAAGTCATTTCTAGTTCTTTAGAAGAAAACAAGCAGTGCATACACAAACACACAAATGCAAACACTCATATCCTCCATTCCTCTTCCTCTTCCTTCTTCTAGCTCTCTCCCCATCTCATGCATGTATTAGGGGACATGTTATCCAAATACTGTCTTCACTGCATGTCCCACCCAAAAGGAGACATCTCGGGACCAAAGATCCACTGGAGTCCTCACTACTATGTGAGAACAGAGAACATTGTGAGAGACTCAGGCAACAGAGCTATTAACAGGCTTAGCTATTTATCTTACTTTGATGAGGCCCTAGGCTATGGGGAAAAGGTAGAGACAAATATACTAAGGCTGTTCCTAACATTGATAAGGAAAGCAACATATGGCTATTCACATGTATTGGTGTGCTAGGTCTGCCATTACAAAGTTCCACAAATGGGCAGTTTTACCACGAAAAATATAACAAACGGATCAAATCCTGGAGGCTGCAGCTCCAAGATGTCACAGCTCTTAGTCCCTTCTAAAAATTGAGCAGGGGAACTGGTGCCTGGTAATCTGCCAACTTCCCAGGGTTCGCTGGAAATCTTCAATGTTTCTTGGCCTTTACAACATCATCCAGAATTCCTCTTTCAGGTTCAGAGGTCTAAATGGCCTGCTCCCTGTGTGTGTTTCTTTTCACAGACCTTTAATAAAGACACTGATCAGTTGATTAAAGGCCCAACCTATTCCCCTATGACTTCATTTTATTGAATTGTGTCTACAGTTGACATACAGACTGACCAGAATGAGGGAAGATATCAAAGAGAGAGAGTGAAAAAAGAAGATATAGTTGGGCAGTGGTGACACATGCCTTTAATCCCAGCACTTGGGAGGCAGAGGCAGGTGGATTTCTGAGTTCTAGGCTAGCCTGGGCTACAGAGTGAGTTCCAGGAGAGCCAGGGCTACACAGAGAAACCCTGTCTTGAAAAAAAAGGATATAAAAAATTAAGAATTTATGAAAGTACATATTTAGAAGTAGGATCAATAATCATCCAATGGTAGTTCCAGAAAAAAACAATTTAACCTGCAGATGTCACATCTAACCTTCTATCCTATATCTTGAAATGACAAGAAGAAGGAGAGGAAGAAGAAGAAGAAGAAGAAGAAAAGAAGAAGAAGAAGAAGAAGAAGAAGAAGAAGAAGAAGAAGAAGAAGAAGAAGAAGAAGAAGAAGAAGGATGAGGAGGAAGGGGAAGGAGAGGGGGAAGGAGGAGAGGAAGAGGAGGAGGAAGAGGAAGAGGAAGAAGAAGAAGAAGAGGAAGAAGAAGAAGAAGAGGAGGAGGAGGAGGAAGAGGAGGAGGAGGAGCGTAGTAGTAACAGTATAAATTGACACAAACCTGAGAGAATGGCGCAGGAAGAAGGAACCAAGGAATTGTGTCCATCAGATTGGCCTGTAGGCATGGAAGGATTTTCTTGATTGATAGTTGAGGTGGGAGAACTTAGCCAACTCTGGGCAGTACCACTCCTGGGTATGTGGTCAAGGTTGTAAAAGAAAGCAAATTGAGCAAGCCCTGGAGAGCCAGCCAGTGAGCATCATTTCTCTATGATCTCGGCTTCAGTTTCTGCCTCCAGGTCCTTCTTTGAGCTCCTTCCCTGGCTTCCTTTGATAATGGGCTCTAACTGTAAGACAAATCAACCCTTTCCACCCTGTGGTGCTTTTGTCCATAATGTTTATCACAGTACAAAGATCAGACCAGAGCAATTCCTTATCAAATTGACTGTAGTTTTAAGTGACCTATGTAAGCTTGCATCATATGC
Organism: Mastomys coucha; assembly: GCF_008632895.1. Classification (NCBI taxonomy): domain Eukaryota; kingdom Metazoa; phylum Chordata; class Mammalia; order Rodentia; family Muridae; genus Mastomys; species Mastomys coucha. The sequence goes on from NW_022196901.1 coordinate 5,745,522, forward strand.
CCTCAATTTAATGTAGAGCTCGTCAAGGAAAGCTTGCAAAGTGTGACCCTTTGTAGAACACTTATTTGATTATATATATTTGCTCTGTTATGAAATCATCTCCCATTCTTTTTTTTTCTTTTTCTTTTTAAAGATTTATTTATTTATTTTATGTGTATGAGTACACTGTAGCTGTACAGATGGCCGTGAGCCATCTTGTGGCTGCTAGGAATTGAGCTCCGGCCCCACTTGCTAGCTCAGGCCCTGTAATTCATTGTAGCTATCTTCAGATGCACCAGAAGAGGGTGTCCGATCTCATTATGGGTGGTTGTGAGTCACCATGTGGTTGCTGGGATCTGAACTCAGGACCTTTGGAAGAGCAGTCAGTGCTTTTACTTGCTGAGGCATCTTACCAGCCCTCTCATTCTTTAGTCTTGTCTCTGAATGCTTTCTGTTCTTTATATTCTTTCTCCCCATCCCCACTTTCTTTCCAGTGTTTTCACGATGTATTAGACTAGGCTGCTCTGGAACTTGCAGTGATCTGCTCACTTTTTCTACTGAATACAATTTACAGAAATATGCTACCATGCATAGCTTAAATATTTTTTCTATGACAGTGAAATCTGGAGGCACTGGGAGAAAACAGAGCCTTTCTATCTCTCCTTCAAACCTCACTAGCCTTCCTCACTAGGAATGCAATGGCTCTACTTCTGAATACACTAGACTCTTTGGTTCCTATGTTGATTCTTCTTAATTAACACAACTTAATTTGATATATTTGCAGTATATTTTGTGACACTTCAATACATGTATATGATGTGTGGTGATCAGATCAGGGTGAGCGAGTGCTCTGTAGTCACTCATGGCCAATGACTTGACTGGAATTGGGAGGTGAGAACAAAGCCTCATTTGAGTTAGGGCTTAGCTGTTCACTGCCAAGTCTAGAGTATCATATGTCATCTAGATGTCTTCCAGTCCCAATCATATTAAGGTTTTATCTCACTTTTAAATCTTTTTAGTTTTTTAAGACAGGATTTCTCTGGGTAGAGGTGGCTGTCCTGGAACTTACTCTGTAGACCAGGCTGGCCTTGAGCTCACAGAGATCCTGCCTCTCAAATGCTGGGATCGAAAGTGTTTACCACCAACTCCCAGATTACTCTGGATCTTTCATCTCCTAATTTTACTTGATACATTTTATAGCTCCTTCCCTTTCAGATTGGGACTATCTTCCTTCACTAATAATTGAACCAATCCTAATGTTTCTGCCTGATTTTTTATATTATTAATATATATATATGGATGTATATATGCTATATATACATATGTATTTATATATGTGTGTTTATACCATTAATTCATCAGCCTTTACTATGTAGAATTAACAATCAAAACTCCAATGCTTGCAAGATGGCTCAGTAGGTAAAAGTATTTGCTAGCAAGCCTGATGACCAGAGTTCAATCCCTGGATTTCTACATGGTGGGAGGAGATAACCTACCCTAGAAAGTTGTCCTCTGTTGTCTACACACATTCTGTGGCACCCACACACATGAAAAATAAAATGTAAACAAATGACCAAAAGTCTCCCTTCCTTCACTGGGAGCCTTAACAAAAAAATTTAACAATATTTTGTATCTTAGGAAATTTTCTTCATTTGTAACATGATGTAAGAAGTATTTTCTTAATAAGGCTTTATTGAAACACAGGTTGAAGTCTGAAAGTCTTCTGTTGCAGCATTTTCTCTGTCCAATCACATTGGGGCAGTGACAGGCCTGTGATTGGACAGGAATAGGGAGGTGGAGCTAGAAGTTGAGGAAAAAAGGAGAGAGCAGGAAGGGGCAGGGATCTTCATTATGGAGTCAGAGGAAGATGAGGATTCAGACCCTGCGTGGTTATAACAACCAGGTTAAAGTTTTTACAAGGTTAGGATAATTGGGATAAACATTGTCTTTATCACTGGGTTCTGAAATTATTGTATTGGCATCTTGTAAATTGGGACCTTATTATTATATAAACCTGATTAAATAATTAAGCCTTAAAAGTTATGCTTTACTAGGCTCTAGATGAATGATTGTGGGGGTATATAAAGCATTGCATGTGAGCAAGATGGTGCTGCTAGCTGGGAGAAAATAGCAAGAGCCCTCCAGGACATAGTGTTGTGGCCGGACAGGACTGGCACTAGAACGTGGTCTGGCGGGAAAGAAAGTTTGTGGGATGGATTCATTTTTTAATATTCCCACAACAGTCTTCAGAGGCCACAGTTGGTATCCTGAAGTTACTCTGGCACTTTTACTGAATGCGTTCTGTACATTCTGGGAGTCATTGTACCAAATATATCACCCACTACAGAAGGAAGGGCTATGATGCTGTTTTGATGTCAAAGGTAACAGGGTAAATCCTCAGCTAGTTTAAGCAAGGAGAAGGTAAAGCATAAATTGAAAAATACATCAATTGAAGCACAGATTTCTCCTTATCCAAAAGAGCAGGAGTTATAAACAAGTTTTCTAGGCAGATTGAATTTGTATCTCTTTGAGTCAGAGACTGAATGTGTTAAAATGAAATAGAAGGCACTTGCAATAACACTGATTTCTAGTCAGTGTAAACTGCTAAGAAAATCCACTCCAAGATGAGGAAACACAAACTGTTTTATGGAATTAAAAATTTAACCATTCCCAAAGATTTCTATTTTAGGGAATAGAAATCGAAGGAAGCAAAGTGATCATGTGTTGATTAAAATTAGACAATCAGGTTTCCTAACTCTATTGGGAGAAAAATCTCTAAATCATTGTCCCAGCCAAGAGTGAACCCATGCATATTTCTCTCTGGAATTAACAATGGCTGTGTGGAGAGTATTCATTAATTTGCTAAGAAGTAGCATGTCCCACTTTCACACACTAAGATTGCTTCCAGGAATGCAAGTGATGGTTTGAAGCAGCCTTGTTCCTAACATTGTGGAATTGCAAAACAGATTTAAGAAAAGGCTCATGAGTTTCCTAAAAGCTGAGGAAAATGAATTAACATTATTCTGGTCTCTTTCTGAGGCTAATAGAGATGGTAAGGATGAAGTATCTAGATGGAAGCCATCTAATCTGCTGTAAAATTCAATCCTGACAACTAAATAAAAGACTGTAACGCATTTTATTGTAAATATCTTTTGAATAAGAAAATCATGGATCATCTTCATGCTCAGAAATAGTTATGAATTTCTGTTTTTCACTTTAAATGAAACCAATTTTGGCTTCCAGTGGGAGAATGCAAGGCAAGACTTCTATAATAGGTATAAGAGTTTGAGGATTTCATATATGCATACTGTGTATTTAGATAATTTCTGCCCCTGCCCCACTCCTTTTCCTGATTCTTCCCTAAGCTACTTCCCTCTGTGATAGCTGTTCTTTGTTGTCAACTTGATTACATCTGCAACTAACTAAAACCCTAACAGCTGGGTACACCCGAGAAGGATTTTTCCTATTCGATCATTTGAAGTGGGGAGACCCATTTTTGGTTGTGAGCCTAGCCTTTAACGGCTGAGCCATCTCTCCAGCCCAGGGAGACCCATTTTTAATCTGGATCTTTTGAGGTGGGAAATTACACCTTTAATCTGGGCCACACCTTCTAGTGGCAGCCTATATAAAGGACATTGAAGAAGGAAGCTTGCTCTCTTTGTTCGCTCTTACTCTTGCTGGCAAGTCCACTCCCATTAGAAGCTTCTTTGGAATCCTGGCATACACTGACAGATGACCAGCTGTAACATCGAGACTTATGGACTGAACAACTACTGGATTCTAGGAATTTCTGTTAGTAGACAGCCATTGTTGGACTAGCTAAAACACAGCTTACAAGCCATTTTTATATATGTATATATGTATATATGTATATATGCATTTACATATATTACATATATATATTCATTTTGTAAGTTCTGTTCTTATAGAGACCCCCCTGAAATATTCCCTTTTCTACCTTTGACTAAAAAAATTAATCCTTCATTTTCTGCTAACCTATCAGGGATTTTCTCTGAAGGAGATACCAAATAAGATAATAGTGATAGCCCTCCAGGCCTACAAATATTTGCCTCTAGACTTAAAGACAGGCTTAAAGCTAACAGATTCCTAGAAAGGGATACAAAGAAGGTATACTTCATGAGGAAGTATGCTGCTCTACTAAAGAGATTCATGAGTTTGCTAATTCATTCAAGCAGAAGCCAGCTTGCACCCAAGGTCTGCTCAGGGACCAGACAGACCGGAAGGAACCTGAGCCACTGGGCTGGCAGAGTTCCTGTGTGCCTGGTCCGGTTGGTCCCAGTTACTCCTGGTGTTAGGACAGATGTTGAGTCCTCCTCACCTCTTAATATCCTGTTTTTTTACATATAAAGTTGAATATTGTTCTTTCAATGTCTGTAAATAATTGTGTTAGAATTTTGATGTGAATTGCACTGAATCTGTAGATTGCTTTTGGCAAGATGGCCATTTTTCCTACATTAATCCTACCAATCCAGAGCATGGGAGATCTTTCCATCTTCTGCTAGCTTCTTCAATCTCTTTCTTCAAAGACTCGACATTCTTGTCATATAGATCTTTCACTTGCTTGGTTAGATTTACACCAAGATAATTTATTTATGGCTATTATGGAGGGTGTTATTTCCCTAAGTTCTTTTTCATCATAGTTATTGTTTGTAGAAAGGAAGGCTACTGATTTACTTTTTTAGTTAATTTTGTATCCAGCCACTTTGCTGAAGGTGTTTATCATCTGTGGCCATTCTCTTATAGACTTTTGAGGGTCACTATGTAGACTATCATATCATCTTCTATGTGATACTTTGACTTCTTCTTTTTCAATTTGTGTCCCCTTAATCTTTAGTTGTCTTTTCTTATTGCTCTAGTTAAAACTTCAAGTATATTGAATAGATATGCAGAGTGGGCAGCCTTGTCTTGTCCCTGATTTTAGTGGGATTGCTTTAAATTTCTCTCCATTTAATTTGATGCCAACTATTTGCTGTATGTTGCCTTTTTTGTAGCTTGTATCTCTCCTTATCACCAAAGACTTTTATCATGAAGGGGTGTTGGATTTTGTCAAAATCTTTTTCAGCATTGATTGAGATTACCATGTGATTTTTTTTCTTTCAGTTTGTTTATATGGTAGATTTTTGTATTGCTGAACCATCCCTGAATCTCTAGAATGAAGCCTACTTGATAATGGTGGATGATCCTTTGATGTTTTCTTGGATTCATTTTGTGTTTTATTGAGCATTTTTACACCAATGTTCACGAGGGAAATTGGTCTAAAATTTTTTTTTATTGAATCTTTCTGTGGTTTAGGTAAAAGTGTATCTGTGGCCTCATAAGATGAATTTGGCAGGGTTCCCTTTGTTCCTATTTTGTAGAATAGTTTAACAAGTATTGGTATTAGATCTTCTTTGAAGATCTGATAGAATTCTGTGCTAAAAAGTCTGGTCCTGAGATTTTTTTTTTTTGATTGAAAAACTTTGAGTAACTGCTGCTATTGCTTCTATTCCCCTAATGGTTTTAGGTCTATTTAAATTACTGATCTGATCTTGATTTAACTTTGGTAAGTTGTATCAATCAAGAAAATTGTCCATTTCTTTTAGATTTTCCAATTTTGTTGAGTAAAGGTCTTAAAGTAGAACCTGATGATTCTTTGGATTTCCTTTGTATCCTATGTCTCACTTTTCATATCTGATTTTTTTTCTTTAATTTGGGTATTCTCTCTCTGCCTGTTAGTTAGTTTGCATAAAGGTATGCCTATCTTGTTGATTTTCTCAAAGAACCAATGCTTTGTTTTCTTTCCTCAATTCTTTGTATTGTTCTCTTTGTTTCTATTTGAGTATAGAGTTGTTCAGTTTCCATGAGTTTGTAGGCTTATGTTGTTTCTGTTGGTGTTGAAGTCCATGGTGGTCTAATAAGATGCAGGAGGTTATTTCAATTTTCTTGTATCTGTTGAGGCTTGCTTTATGACCAAGTTTTGTGATCAATTTTGGAGAAGGTTCTTTGAGGCTCCCAGAATAGAGTATATCTTTTGTGTTTGGGTGAAATGTGTGTAGATATTTGCTAGATTCATTTGAGTTATAATGTCTGTTAGTTTCATTATTTCTCTGTTTAGTTTCTATCTAGATGACTTATCCATTGGTGAGAGTTTTGTGTTGAAGTCTCCAGCTATTAATGTGTGGAGTTCAATGTCTGATTTAAGATTTAGTAATGCTTCTTTACAAATGTAGGTGCGCCGGGCAATGGTGCCACATGCCTTTAATCCTGGCACTTGGGAGGCAGAGGCAGGCAGATTTCTGAGTTTGAGGTCAGCCTGATCTACAGAGTGAGTTCCAGGACAGCCAGGGC
>NW_022196901.1:5751858-5757629 GCF_008632895.1 Mastomys coucha
AAAAAAAAAAAAAGAAAAAAGAAAAAAGAAAAAAGAAAAAGAAAGAAAGAAAAACAAATGTAAGCACCCTTGCATTTGGAGCATAGATATCCAGAATTAAGACATCATCCTGGTGGATTTTTCCTTTGGTAACTATGAAGTGTCCTCTCATTTATTTTCATTGATTTTGGTTGAAAGTGTATTTTGTTAGATATTGGAATGTCTACACTAAGCTTGCTTCCTGAGGTTGATGTATTAGAACCTCGGCTTGCGTCAGGACATACCATACACTAGGCCCAAACAGTTCCACGTGTAAGAGGTTTAATTGAGAGGGAGAGAGGGGGTAGTAGTGGAGAGAGAAGAATGGGGAGAGAGAGAGAGAGTAAGGGAGGAGTGTTCCCCATATATATGGGTTCTGACGTAGTGGCTGCAGGTAAAGGTGGGAGGTGAGCCCAACGGATTTTGGAAATATGGCAGCTGTTGCCCTGGCAACAGGTCTGTGAAACCCACCCATGTGGCGGCTCAGACTTTGGAGGCCCTGATGCTAACAGGGGTTGTTTGCTTGGAAATCTTTTTCCGGTCTTTTACTCTGAGGTAATGTCTATCTTTAATGTGGAAATGTGTTTTGTATGCAGCTGAATGGTGGATCCTATTCTTATATCCATTCTGTTAACCTGTGTCTTTTTCTGAGGAATTAAGTCCATTGATATTGAGAGATATTAATAACTAATAATTGTTAATTCCTGTTATTTTGATGATGCTGTTGGTTGTGTGTGTGTGTTTGTGTGTGTGTGTTTATGTGTGTGTGTGTTTTCCTTCTGTTGAATTTGCTGGTGAGAAATTATTTATTTCCTGTGTTTCCTTTGGTGTAGTTAAACTCCTTGGGTTGGAGTTTTCCTTCTTAGGGCTAGATTTGTGGCTAGATATTGTTTAAATTTGGTTTTGTCATGGGATATATTGTTTTCTCTATCTATAGTGATTGAAAGTTTTGGTGGGCATAGTAGTCTGGACTGACGTCTGTGGTCTCTTAGAGTCTGCAAGATATCTGCCTAGGCCTTCTGGCTTTTAGAGTCTCTGTTGAGAAGTGGGATGTAATTCTAATAAGTCTTCCTTTATATGTTACTTGACCCCTTGTAGCTTTCAATATTCTTTCTTGGTTTTATACAGTTAATATTTTGATTATTATGTAGTGTTAGAATTTTCTTTTCTAGTCCAATCTATTTGGTGTTCTGAAGGCTTCTTGTACATTTATAGGCATCTCTTTCATTGGGTTAGGGAAATTTTCTTTTATAATTTTGTTGAAAATATTTTCTGGGACTTTGAGCTGGGGATTTTCTCCTTCTTCTATCCTTAGTATTCTTAGGTTTGGTCTTTTTATAGTATCCCAGATTTCCTAGATGTATATTGTGTGAGGAGCTTTTTAGAGTTAACATTTTAGATTTGACATTTTGACTGATGAATTTCTTCTATCATATATTCTATGCCCATGATTCTCTCTTCCATCTCTTGTATTCTGTTAGTGATGCTTGTGTCTGTAGTTCCTGCTCACTTACTTAAAATTTCCATCTCCAGGATTCACTCAGTTCATTTTTTCATTATTGCTTCTATTTCAATTTTCAGGTCTTGAACTGTTTCATTCATTTCCTTCACCTGGTTGTTTGTTTCTTCTTGGCTTTGTTTAAGAGATTTATTAATTTCCTCTTCAAAGGCCTCAATCACCATCATATGATTGGATTTAAGGTCATTATCTTGTGCTTCAGCTGTGTGGACTATCCAGGGCTTGCTTTATTAGGATAGCTCAGCCATATTGCCTTGGCTGTTGTTAAAGTTTTACTGCTACGAACAGACACCATGACCAAGGCAAGTCTTATAAGAACAACATTTAATTGGAGCTAGCTTACAGATTTAGAGGTTCAGTCCATTATCATTAAAGTGGGAGCATGATAGCATCCAGGAAGGAATGGTATGGGCAGAGCTGAGAGTTCTACATTTTCATCTGAAGGCTGCTGGGAGAAGACTGGCTTCCAGGCAGCTGGGACAAGGGTTTTAAAGCCCAAGCCCACAGTGGCACACCTACTCCAACCAGGCCACACATCTAAATAGTACCACTACCTGGGATAGGCATACTCAAACCATCACAACTATGTTCTTATACTGTTCTCTAGTTGTCTGGCTTTGGGGGCTATTATTGGTTTAGGTATTGATTTCTGAGTTTATATTTGTTAGATGTGATTTTTGGATGTTTTCTCCTTTGGTTTCTGTTTCCTCTCAGGTCTTTTGGCCTGAGTTTCCTAGTGTTCTGATGACCAGCTAGTCTTCAGGTCTAGTAGGGTATCTCTGCTAGAATTTTTGTGTCCTGCATGATCTCTGAGGTTTTTTCCCAGTATGGGCTCGGGGAAAGCAGAGGTCTTCTGCCAAAGTTGTGGGACAGAATATGGAGCCCAGGTGCCGAGATGGAGCTTACTGCTGTCAAGTGCACTTTAAGAGGAGTCTGATGAAGGGATTATAAGACTCAGGGCCATTGCAATGCTAGAGTTGGTGTGCTGTGTAAAATCCAATTCTCCCCCATGGGAGACCCAGAAGATGTGCTCTTCACTAATTCTGTAAGTCTCAAAATGGTAAGAGTGGTACCAGCACATTCAAAGACCACCACCCAGAATTTTGTTGTAGTAACAAGAAAACTATATACCTCCTACCTTACAAAGGAACTAGTACATTTAATAATTCATGCAAGAAATATTTGCTGGCTGGCATAAGGGACCCTTGAGGTATCTATCCATGGTGAGCAAGACAGGTACATCTCAGTTAGTGGCCTTAGCTAATGTGAGACCATAGAGGTGGGAAGACAGGCAGAGGCAAGAACACAGGGGCTCTCAGGGGCAGCAGTATCTGTGAAGGGCCAGTAGCCCTTGAGTGTTTGACTAGGCTAGCCACAGTGCAGAAAATTAACAACACTTCTTCTTTCAAAACGAGGTGCTTTGCTTAGTTCCCTGCTCCGTACAGAACAAGCTGCCCTCTAGCAGGGCCCACCTTGCAGTTTCTGGGAGCTTAGTAATCATTTCTGCCAAATTCTGGTAATTGTCCTGGTAGTTGCTGAGCTTGTGAGTCATGCCTGTTCCTTATTGCTGAACCAGTGGCCAAAGCATGAGCAGCTGGGTACTTCTGTGCCGCAGAATTAAACGAGGTTCAGATTTCACATCAAACCTACACAGACAGGCTAAAGGCTGGATGTGGAAAGCAAACTTGAAAGTCAGAGCAAAGTGTGACAAGGCATCTTGAATCTTGAACCAAACATTGCTTTTTAAAATAAAGCACACAAAGTACAGCCACTGAAGAAAAGATTAATAGATTGTGTCAAAATTAAAACGCCTGTGCATCAAAAGATGTTGTGGGCACAGAGGTCCTGGCACTCACAGAGAAGCAGTGTACTGGCTGGTTTTGTGTGTCAACTTGACACAGGCTGGAGTTATCACAGAGAAGGGAGTTTCAGTTGGGGAAGTGCCTCCATGAGATCCAGCTGTGGGGCATTTTCTCAATTAGTGATCAAGGGGGTAGGGCCCCTTGTGGGTGGTGCCATCCCTGTTCTGGAAGTCTTGGGTTCTATAAGAGAGCAGGCTGAGCAAGCCAGGAGAAGCAAGCCAGTAAGGAACATCCCTCCATGGCCTCTGCATCAGCTCCTGCTTCCTGACCTGCTTGAGTTCCAGTCCTGACTTCCTCTGGTGATCAACAGCCATGTGGAAGTAAGCTGAATAAAACCTTTCCTCCCCAACTTGCTTCTTGGTCATGATGTTTGTGCAAGAATAGAAACCCTGACTAAGACAAGCAGTAAAAGAGCAAGGAATGTGAATCATGCAGGGGCTTCTCTTCAGTGAAAGAGACAAAATCAAATACCTGCATTCCATCCAGAAAGCTGAGAGTGGATTTTATTCATGACGTGGTGACATTTTTGCTACCTGTGGACACAGACCTCACTCAGTTTTCGCTACAGAGGCAGACCTCACCCAAATCCCCCAAAATGATTATCCCAGATTCTTCCCTCCCTCGACCATTACCCATCATTAGGGAAGATGTCACATGTACTTTATGGCCTGCTGACCTCAGTGCTATCAGTCAGAGGCCACATTAGATTCTAGGCTTTTTAGCTATTGACCCACCCTCATGGTCACCCTCATACTCTGTAAAGGAGGTTCTGTGTACTCACACCTTAAGATCTCCTTTGTACCTGGAGTTGAACTGATTGGACTGATTGCCTGGAAACCTTTTCCCATACTGTACTGTGTCTTAACTATGCTGACAATGGACTACCTGACAGCAGACTCCCTGAAGTCTGATCCAGGTTGACAAAGTCAGTCTGCTCTAGGTTTTCATTCTTTCTGCACATTTCCCCCCCTGTCTGACTCCTGCAGGGACCCTCTCAAAAAGAAACCTTCAAAAAGCTGAAAATGACAACAATTGTTCAGCTTGCAGGCAGGTAGAGATGACAAGTGAGAACCGATGTGCTGAAAGCTTGCTGATTGAGTGTCATGCAGCACAGATTGGAACATGACTCCAACACTAATCATCTCTATTCAGCAAGTGAAAAAAAAAAACTAGTTATGGTTTTAAAGGAATTGTCAGCAATAAGCCTCAATATCAAGCTTTGTATAAATCTATTTTTTGAAAAGCAGAGAGATAGCAAGAGCGACAATTGTGCTGGCTTGACTAAGAAGATTGTGGCGGTTTGAATGTAAATGGCCCCCTTAGGCTCACAGATTTGGATAGGAGGTGTGGCCTTATAGTGGGTATGGCCTTGTTAGAGAAGGCTGTCACTGGGGGTAGGCTTTCAGGTTTCAAATACTCAAGCCAGGCCCAGGCTCTGTCTCCCTTCCTGCTACCAGCAGATTTAGAATCCTCAGCTACTTCTCCAACACCACGTCTGCCTAAATGCCTCCATTCTTTCCACTCTGAAAGTAATGGACTCCATAGGAATCTCCACTCCCTGGGCATGCTCTAACACACCCAGGATCAGAAGTGAGGAGGACACAACATCTATCCAACACTAGGAGTAACTGGGACCAGCGGGACCCAGGCACATAGGAACTCCACCAGCCCAGTGACACAGGTTCCTTCCAGTCTCTCTGGGTCAGTGCCCTGAGCAGACTTTGGGTGCAAACTCCACAGCCAGTCCCACAACACCCAGAGGAAGCTTCACTCCCAGGCACTCTAACACCCTCAGGATCACAGGATCACAGAATCACAGAGATGGCTTGACTCTGAGGAGTTCTGACACAACAAGGAACACAGGAAGGACAGGCTCCAGACAAATTTATCAAGGGCAGGCAGCACTAGAGATGGGGTGGGGGGAGTGTAAGAAAATAAACAACACAAACAAAGGTTACTTGGCATCATCAGAACCCAATACTCCCAGCATAGCAATTGCTGGATACACTATCACACCAGAAAAGCAAGATTCAGATATAAAATCACTTCTAATGATGATGATACAGGACTTTAAGAATGACATAAATAACTCCCTCAAAGAAATACAAGAGAACACAGGTAAACAGCTAGAAGCCCTTCAAGAGGAAACACAAAATTCCCTTAAAGAATTACAGGAAAAACACAATCAAACAGCTGAAGGAAATGAGCAAAAACATCCAGAATCTAATAATAGAAATAGAAACAATAAGGAAATCAGAAAGAGAGACAACCCTGGAGATAGAAAACCTAGGAAAGAAATCGGGTGTCATAGATGCAAGCATCACCAACAGAATGCAAGAGATAGAAGAGAGAATCTCAGGGACAGAAGACAC
>NW_022196901.1:5758180-5765205 GCF_008632895.1 Mastomys coucha
GGAAAACACCAATATAAGGAGCAAAACTACACCCTAGAAGAAGCAAGAAAGTAATCTTTCAACAAACCTAATTCTACCTCTTACAACAAAAACAACATGAAGTAACAATTACTTTTTCTTAACATCTTAATATGAAAATTAATATTACCAACATATCCTCATCTATTGAAATCCAAAAATATGAGGAATTAGAAATTTGTTGACTGTCATCCAGTGGTATTTCTATTCTGGTAATTGGAGAAATAGGTCCAATATTGTACACTCCATATACACTTTCTGCTTGTTTGTATCTGACAGTGTCTTGCTGTGTACCACATAATGGTCTTTAAATCATGCTTCTCCTATCTTAGCCTCTCTATTAGTAGTTTTGTTTATTTCATGTTTTTACAGTATATTATGTTTTTCAGAACAGCTTACATATTTCAAAAGTATTTATACAGCCAATTAACTTGGGAGGTGGCTTGTAAGAGAACAACAAAGTGTGAGACTGAATGCTTTGCTTGACATTTGTAACTATTGTATCAAGTTTGAAGAAGAGGACTTTATAAGTTACTTTTTCTCTGAGATGAATGCTTTTCCAAATTATCACAGCCAATGAACCAGATTCTTACCCTCACCTAATGTTTGTGCCATCCTCCAAGGAGAACCACAGTTCAAAAAGACTTTATATACATATGTTCATTTAAGAAAATACTAGTAGTGATGTATTATTTTGAAATATACAGTTAATGTGTTTGCAGTTATTTAAAATTTATATTGAGAAAAATGTATGTATTTTCAGTATTGCTGTAGACAAGTATGTACATAAGACTGTTAAATTGATTGACAAATGGAGCCTCATAAAGTTGCAAAGCTTCTGTAAGGCAAAAGACACTGTCAATAGGACAAAATGGCAACCAATAAATTGGGAAAAAATCTTTACCAATCCTATATCTGATAGAGGGCTAATATCCAATGTATACAGAGAACTCAAGAAGTTAGAATCCAGAGAATCAAATAACCTTATTAAAAATGGGGTACAGAACTACACAAAGTATTCTCAACTGATGAATACTGAATGGCTGAGAAGCACCTAAAGAAATGTTCAACATCCTTAGTCATCAGGGAAATGCAAATCAAAACAACTCTGAGATTTCACCTCACACCAGTCAGATTGGCTAGGATAAAAAACTCAGGTGACAGCAGATGCTGGAGAGGTTGTGGAGAAAGAGGAACATTACTTCATTGCTGGTGGGAATGCAAACTGATACAACCACTCTGGAAATCAGTTTGGTGGTTCCTCTGGAAATTGGACATAGTTCTACTGGAGGACCCAGCTATACCACTCCTGGGCATATACTCAGAAGATGCTCCAACATGTAATACGGACACATGCTCCACCATGTTCATAGCAGCCTTCTTTATAATAGCTAGAAACTGAAAACAACTCAGATGTCCCTCAACAGAGGAATGGATACAGAAACTGTGGTACATCTACATAATGGAGTATTACTTAGCTATTAAAAACAATGAATTTATGAAATTCTTAGGTAAATGGATGGATCTGGAGAATATCATCCTGAGTGAGGTAACCCAATCACAAAAGAACACACATGGTATGCACTCTCTGATAAGTGGTTATTAGCTCAGAAGTTCAGAATACAGGAAGAACAAACTACAAACCACGAGAAACACAAGAAGAAGGAAGATCAAAATGTGGACGTTTCATTCCTTCTTAAAAGGGGGAACAAAGTACCCACAGAAGGAGTTGCAGAGACTAACTAACTATGAAGCAGAGACTGAAGGAAGGACAAGCCAGCCTAACATAGCTATCTCCTGAGAGGCTCTGACAGTACCTGACTAATATAGATGTAGAGGCTCACAACCATTCATTGAATTGAGTACAGGGTCCCCAATGAAGGAGTTAGCGAAAGGACCAAAGGAGTCGAAGGGTTTGCAGCCCCTTAGGACGAACAACAATATGAACTAACCAGTGCCCTCAGAGCTCTCAGGGACTCAACCACCAACCAAGGACTATACATGGTAGGTCTGATTGTTCTGGCAGCATGTGTATAGTAGAGGATTGCAAAGTTGATCATCAATGGGAGGAGAGGCCCTTGGCCCTGCAAAGGTTCTGTGCCCCAGTGTAGGGGAATGCCAGGGATAATGAGTGGGAGAGGGTAGGGTGGCAAGCATGGGGAGTGGGGAGGCAACAGAGGTTTGTTCTTGTTGTTTTTGTTTGTTTGTTTTTTGGAGGGGAAACTGGGAAAGGAGAAATCATATGACATGTAAATAAAGAAAATATCTAATAAAAAAGACTGTTAAATTGATTATTGTTTTATATCATATAACTTATAATACTCATTTTTATTTTTATAATATTTTATAATTTTTAAAGAATATGGCAAAAAAGATATTGTAGGTATTGAAGGAAAACAAGAATGTGACGTAATTTTATTTACTTTAAGTATGTTTTTAAAGGTTAACAAATTCAGATAAATTGAAATCATGTAACTTTTCTCATCATAATTCAATAAAACTTAAAAAAAAGAAAAAAACAAAACAAAAAAGAAAATAATGGACTAAAGCTCCGAAACAGTAATCCAACCCCAATTAAATATTTTCCTTTATAAGAGTTGTCATTGCCATAGCAATAAAATCCTAACTAAGACAAACATTCTCATGAAATAAAGGCAGAAAGACCAGGAATTGTCAGATCTGACTGAAGTAAAGGGAAGTATGACAGCATTAAAGTCTCATTCTTAGACTTAGCAAAAGGTGGGACTCCAATGAAGAAAAGCCACCACCAAAGATCTTCAGTAGGATGTTGTCTAGAGATGGGGCACGGTACAGGGGACTGAGGCTTTGAAGGGCACAGAGAGGCAGATACCATGTATATAAAGAGATTTGACTACATATTCATACGGTTTTGTAATTTCAGGTGGCAGAGTCTCTTTTTACACTGGTTTTCTTTTTTCTATAGTCAGGATAATTCCAGTGTTCAGGCTTATCACAAAGAATGTTTATATGCATTTCTAGAAATCAATATGGAACAAAATATTTCTACATGGCAACAATACAATTTTGAAAATGATGATTACATAAGGGGTTGTGTTATTAGTGGGTCAACTAATACATGATATGCAATGTCTCACAGAACCTATACGATGCAATTAACTAGCTTTCTGTGATAGCTTATTTTCATTTATTCCTCTTTGGTTGCTTTTTAATGCTAAGCAGTCTGAGCTTGTTTGCAAGTGCTGTTTTGGACTGACAGATTAAAATTGGTAATTTTGACAAATAAGGAAAATGTCTGAAGTATCAGTGGATAGCAGAAGTGTACATAAGCACTTTTCATTATAAGCCTGGACATTGGACTTATCCTGACTATAAAAAGAATGTATTAAACATTGTTAAGGACATGGAGCTAAATCTGCTCTGATAACAGAGACTGACCACTTTAGAAAGACCTTTCAATGTATTCAGTAAAGTTTAAGAGACTCATTTCTTTCTGGCCTTTGTGTGTAGCAAGTTCAACATTTAGATAACCTAAATTCTCATTAGCAGAAAAGCAAATAAGTAGATTACAGTATAGCCTTCAAATAATAGAGAGTTATACCCTAGTTAAAATGAGCAAAACAGAGTACTTCATAAATAAACAGAGATAAATCTTACAGGCATGGTATTAAGGTGGTTAAACAAGTGGCAGAAGAATTGTAAGACACACCAGGGGCATCACATACTTCAGAGGTATGGCAGAATGGGAGAAAAATATGGGAAGTTGCAATTGATGCTTCAATGTTATTAATCTTATTGTATAGCCTTGCAAAAATGTGAAGCAAAGATTTTAAGTGTTGGCAGAGCTGGAGAAGGCATATATATAATGTATTAAGAGTGATATTTTTTAAAAACTGAAAGTCTTTTTTGTATCTTACAGACCTGATTTCAGAATGTGGTTAGCTCAGACACTGTTCTTATCCTAGGCAACTTTCTCAACCCTTTCCAACCTTATGACTCTACTTTATTTGTCTGATGGTGTTTTAAAATTCATTTGATTCCCAACTAAAACACAGACTATAAAGGTTATACTTATTTGCAGGGTGCTACATGATGTTTTTGTAGGTGCGTACATGGACTAATTTTACATCAGGCTAGATAGACATTGGTCCTTAAATATTTATGCTTTATTTATGATGAAAATTTTCAAACCCCTTTCTTTTGGCTTTATTGAATTGTGTTGTATATTATAACTATAATTATCTTACTTTGCAATGATATACCAGAATGCCTTTCTCCTGTCTAACTGTAACTTGGTACCCAGTGACTTCACTCTCCCCACCCATTCTTTCTATTGGGATGGTTAATCTTATTGCCACATTGATTGAATTTGAATCCCCTAGGGAACACTGCTGGAGTATATATGTGCGGATGTTCCCAGGGATGCTTAACTGAGAAAGGTTGACTTATTCACAGTGTGAGTAGCCCCATCACAAAGTCTTGGATGGTGGCTTAATAAAAACAGAGAAGAAGGGAGAAGGCAGATTAGGAGCATCTTCAATGGTCTCTGCTTCCTGACTGTGGAAAGGATGTAGCCAGCTCTGTTATGCTCCTACTGCAAGACCTTCCCTGCTACGAGGCACAATGAGCCAAACAAAAATAAGCAGATCAGCTCATCCTTCTTCCTAAGTTGCATATTGCCACGCTTTTGGTCACAGCAATAATTTAAAAGTATGTCACCAATGGCTCAGGTAACCACTGTTTATTTCCAGCTTCTACATTTGCCAACTTTTTATGTTGTCTTTCTCATGTAAATGACAGAATTTCACTTTTATGGTTTAATAGTGTTGTGTATATAGATGTACCATTTTCTTTATCTTTTTATCAATTGAAAGCTATTTATGTTCCTTCACCTCTGATTTCCTGGGCAATGCTGTAAACACCAAAGTGGAGATGTCTCATGAAAACAATGAGTTTATTTTCTTTGGTTATATTACCCAATAGTATGAATGCTGGATCATAAGGTAGTCCTGTTTTCCTCTTTAAACGTTATTTGCCATGTATGGATATATTATCTGTGTGTATGGCTATGTGCCATGTGTGTGCCAGGTGCCTTCTGAGTCCAGAAGAGAGCATCAGATTCCTTAGAACCGGAGTTACAGGTGGTTGTTAACTACCGTGTGGATGCTGGGAATTTGAACCTAGATCCATTGGAAGATCACCCAGTACTCATTACTGCCTATCCATCACTGTAGCCCATTTTTCCCTTTTTGGAGCATGACTGACTTAGGGTTTTACTGATGTGAACAGAAACCATGACCGATGCAAGTCTTATAAAGGACAACATTTAATTGGGGCTGGCTTACAGGTTCAGAGATTCAGTCCATTATCATCAGGACAGGAGCATGGCAGCATCCAGGTAGGCATGGTGCAGGCAGAACTGAGAGTTCAGCATCTTCATCTGAAAGCTGCGAGCAGAATACTGGCTTCCAGACAGCTAGGAGTAGGGTCTTAAAACCCACATCCACAGTGACACACACAAGGCCACACCTACTCCAACAGTGCCACTCCCTGGGCCAAGCATATACAAACTATCACAGAGCACCTTCCATTTCCCTATAATGTCTATATGAATTTGTATTAATATACAAATGATATACTTTGCATTTCCATAGTTCTTAAGTGTCTGTGTTATGGTTTATATATCTTTTGGGTTGAATATCTTCTCTAGTTTTGTTTGTGGATCTTCCGATTAAATAGTTTATACTTGGGGGCTCAGTTCCTGGTACCCCTCAAAGAGAATAAAACAAACTACTGTGGTAGTAGCAACTGCACCATGGAAAATAAAGAAATACACTTAAAATCTATTAAAACCCACAAAGATATCAGCGATGATCACAAAACACAAAATGGCAAACTAATGTGGGCTGTGCTATGAAGTTAAAATGATTAGCACAAATATAGAAATAAAAATGGAGGAGATGAAGAAAGGGGCAGTCAGAGTGCAGGGGAGGTTACATAAGATGAGAAGAAACAAGTGGGAAGAATGGGATAAAAGGGAGGCAAGGGGAAGAGATTAGACAGGTGGAAAACAAAAGCCAAAAAATTCTAATAATATAAATTTTCTAACCCAATTAGATAAATGTGAGAAGGATAATTACAAATTACTCATAGATTCCCCAGTGTTCCAGGACCCAAGTGGCGCCTGACCCCTAGGTTAGAGCCCAGCCACATGCTCACTGGCACCCCACCTCCCAGTCCCTTAGGACCAGCATGAAGCTCATTCCCAGAACCTTGGGACAAAAATGGACCTTGCTACTCAGGTTACAACCCCATCTCCTTTCCTCTGCACCCTCTCCACAGCTGCCTGAAGACTGACCTGGAGCCTGTTCCCAGGGCCTTGGGATGGAGTGATGCTCATTCCCAGAGTTTTATTTCAGGTGACATCCCCAGCCCTCTGTCATCCTAACACTCAGTATCTCACGTGGAAGTACCTGTCAGCTTGTCCCACCTCCAAGAGGTTGTTCATATGCCTGTATCTGGTTCATAATTCTGATTGTCAAATGAGGCCATATCTCCCCCAAAAGGTTTTGTTTCCTTGCTTGCTTTGCTCTGTGACAAGGGCCAACCATACAGCCCAGGGTGGCCTCAAACTCACAATCTTTTTGTGTTAACCTCCCAAGTAGCTGGGATTACTGATGTGCACACTGCTCCCAATTTCCTTTGAATGCTCCTTGATGCTACTTGTGTAGCACATCAGGACACAGAATTGTTAAGTATTCATGCTGGCCTTCTGTTTTGTTTTATTTTTGTTTTTGTTTTGTTTTGGCTTTTTTTCAAGACAAGGTTTCTCTGTATAGCCCTGGCTGTCCTGGAACTCACTCTGTACACCAGGCTGGCCTTGAACTCAGAAATCCACCTGCCTCTGCCTCCCAAGTGCTGGGATTAAAGGCGTGCACCACCACTGCCCCAGCCATTCTGCAGGTTTTATGTGTGTGCCTGGGTTTCCAGAAAACCTAAGCAGCCTGGTCTTTTTCTTTCACCATTTC
>NW_022196901.1:5765215-5771391 GCF_008632895.1 Mastomys coucha
TATTACTCAGCTCCTAGAACTAAAAGTTAGTTCATCTCTGCAAATGGGTACTAGAAAGCTCTTCCTGGGGCTATGATACTTTACTCTTAATCACCAGCGTGTTGTAAGCACTGTGGGAGAATGCTTAGCTTTTGGCAGCATCACAATAGAGGGAGCAACCCAGGCTCCTATGTCACAAGGGTGGCTATCAGTGCCCTGTCACTCTCTAATATGATAGCCTACCAAGACCAGCCCAACCTGGTCTTCCTACAGCTGAGATGGCTTTGTGTCCCATGCTGCTATCATAGGCCACAGGTGATGCTCTGTCGAATAGAAAACTGATACACTGATGCCTCGTGTCTTCATTTAACATGAGGGAGGGCTCTTCTAGAGACTTCATCTGCAGGTAGGCCCAGTGGTGGGGGCTGCTCTGTGTTAGGTCCCGCCAGTATGGTGATTAAGTCTAAGGTAAAGCCATGTGCCTACTACCCTTTGCTGTTTCCCAGCAAATGTATGTCTTCACACTGTGCTGCCAGAGGTTGGGATGGTGTTTCTGAAAGCAGTCCCTAAGTCGCCAGGGCTGATACTAAACGGCATTACACATGAATCTCTAGGTGATATTACATCCACACTATTTTGGCTGGTGATACAATCCTAAACTTCTCTCTGTCTCACTAGGGTGAAGGTCTTCACCCAGTGTTAGAGTAGCTAGATTGTCAATCTGTGGGCACTCACTTGGAGATATCCCTCCTGCTTGAGGCAGGGAAATGGGGGGTGGGCAGCCTGGTGCCTGGTGCCTGGTTCCTGTCTTTTCCTGTTACTTTTTATTCATGCCTAATTATATGTTTTCGGGTTTTGACAGTCCTTGAAACTTCGTATTAGGGGTTTCATAGAGGTCAGAATTTAAGATATATTCCTCCCAGGAGGACATCTGTCTGTCTGACAGAGCCTGAGGGCACTGCCAACAAGAGCCACTTTGAATTATGGCTCTGAGAGTTTTTCACGTCCCAAGCTACCTTTATGGTTGGAAAGTAGGGCATGGGAAAAGAGGCATCAAGATTTATCAAAAATAATAATTATGATGATAATAAAATGCCAGTTAGCAGAAACACAAGTACCCTCTACCCTGGAGGGCTACATGTAAGGAGCAGAACACAGACAAGAAGAGTGTGTTTCACATAAATGTGGGAGAAGGAACGTGCTATATAAATGATGTATGGAAGGTTGTGAAGCTGGGAGCCCACAGATTTTGAGCCTTAGACCTGTCTAATCCATTCCTTTCCTTGGGAATGATAATCTTTTTATAGGTAAGATAGCTCTACTTCTATAATTACACATGTGTCCCTCATCTAATTCTTTGTTCTGGGGACAGAAGAACCAGAGGGTATCAGAGAGTGTACCTCTGGAATCAGACTTGTACCTAACAAATCCTACTAATGCCATTTTGAGGCTAAGGTCCTATCATGAAGGTGTTTTAAGACTATAAATCCCTGTTGCTTTTGCCTTTCCTTTTCTTCAGCCAACATCAAGGTTTGGAACAATCTATTTTCATTCTTTCCTTGGAGAAGCCGACTATTTCTAGTTTAAATTTACAATGGAGTTGTATCCCCACAGGGTACCAGCTTAAATGTAGAAGATGGAGTCTCATACCCCCTTCTACCTGCATTCTGGGATTCAGGTCCTGCCCTGAACATCATCCCTCACTATGTTCCTTCCTTTGACTGCCAACTTCATTGCAACAAGAGAAAATTTTTATTCTTTGTATATACAAATCTTTTTTCCTCCACACACCTTTCACATGCCTGGCTCACATTGGTACGTTATGAATATTCCCTGAAAAGGAAGAGGCAAGTCCCTTTGAAAATATAGATTTATGGAGTATCAAATATGAAAATGTTCTATTTTCTTTGAGAACATAGAAGCACCTTTGAGAAAGAAGCAATAGTAAGAAAGAAATGCACTCAACTGTTCCTATCCAATTATTGAATTCTTGGAAACATAAAGGATGCTGCAAGGCCATTTCAAAGCAGAGGGAGTAGATCATTCTGATGTCTTCTCTTGTGGCTGCCAGATAATTATGCTGCAGAAGTCATTGCAGGGTTCAGATGTGGCGTAATTCTGAATCTCATTCAACTGTGCACTGGCACTAGCTCTATAGGGCTTGCTTGTGTTTGGGAGTGTGGGAGGAGATTAAAGATCTACAAAGACTAAGTGAGAAATAGCCACATTTGAAAGTGATTTTACTTCTCAAGGTGATCTACTGGAGGGTGGAATACAAAAGAGCAATAAGCCCTTAAAAACTGGTTCTATTTCACCAATAATCAAGGCAAAGCAAATTATACAGCATCATTATGGCCGGACTGAATAGGCAGCCATCTTTGTCAGTGGTCTATTGCTGTGAAGAGACACAATGACCACAGCAAGAGAAGCATTTAATTGGGGTTGGCTTACAGTTTCAGAGGTTTATTCCTTTATCTTCATGGCAGGAGCATGACAGCACACAGTCAGACATGGTGCTGGAGAAGGAGCTGAGAGTTCTACATCTGGATCTGCAGGCAGCAGGAAGTAAGTACACTGGGCCAGACTTGAGTGCTTGACACCCCCAAAGTAGTACCACTTCCTACTGACCAAGCATTCAAGTGTTCAAATCACCACAGCAGCTTCCTGGTTTGTATCATAACATCCAATGTTAGTCAAAGTGTGGGGCACTGGTCACTCAAACGCCAATGCAGAAGATTCTGCCAACTAAGTAATTTGACAAAGTTCTTTTATATCTTAAAAAGGTATACCTTATGATACCTGATGGTTAAAGGTTGTCAAGTTAACAAGATCTAAAATCTCTGAAGAGACAAGTAGATGAATGTGTCTATGAAAGGTCATCTACATTTAGTTAACCAAGGTTGGGGAGACCCACTCTGAATGTGGGTGTAACTGTTTTGTGGGCTGGAGTTCTAGACTAAACAAAAAGGAAAGTAAGCTCAGGAAGAGTCATCCTGAGTGTGGATGGGTCTGAAAGTCCTGTCATAATGCTTGCCCCATGATGAGGGACTTCCATCTGAACTATGATAAACCCTTTGTCCTTAAGTTGTGTTGATCAGGTATTTTATCACAGCAATAAGGAAAGTGAAAGGCAATTCCACTTGTACAAGTAGATTTAATAAAGTTAGTTTTCCCAAGATTTTGCTACAAATATGATTCTTGCATCAAAGCTGGACATAACCTAAATAATAATTGTTTACATTTCATTGAACATTCATTACATCCCAAGCACGTGTCTAAACTAATACTGCATAACATTTAATTCACTTAAATTTCACAAGCAACTAACAGACAAGGTACTGAAGGGCAGAGCAAATGGATAATCTAGTCATACACCGATTGTGGGCAGTCAGCACTTCTGGCACTCTCACACAGCATATGTTCCTAGCCATTCACTCCACTCGCTTTCTAACACTCTGATCTAAACAGCCAATGATGGAAAGTGTGTGGGTGTGACCATGTATGTCAGATGGGGAGAAATATATCCTTGGTGTACAGAAATGACAAGACATAAAGGCATGGCCTATATTCCTTAGGAGTGATGCAGAAGAGAAAATCAAGAGAACCACTGGGTTGTAGGACTCCTAGCATATTTATACAAATATAATCATTAAAAAACTATAATGGTGAATAGACAGTTCACAAAATAAGAAACACAATGGTCAATTAAGTACTTTAAATGTGTTCAAGATCCTTAGCCACCAGAAAAACACAAATTAAAAATACTTTGACACTGGGTGGTAGTGGCACACACTTTTAATCTCAGCACTTGGGAGGCAGAGGCGGGTGGATTTCTGAGTTTGAGGCCAGCCTGGTCTACAGAGTGAGTTTCAGGAGAGCCAGGGCTACACAGAGAAACCCTGTCTTGAAAATAAACAAATAAAACAAAACAAAATGCTTTAACACTCTATCTCATCTCAGTCAAAATACTATCATTTAAGAAAGAGATAACAACAAATTCTGGTAAGGATGTACCTAGTACACCCATGGAAATCAGTATAGAATATTCTAAAAACATTTAAAATTTGGACTACCAGATGTATCTCTTGGAATATATCCCAGGGGCTTGTATTCATGTTTATTGCATTACAGCAAGAAAATGCAACAGCTTAGGAACCTATCAGCTGATGAATGAGTGATAAAGATGTGGTAAACATGCATAATTGAATTTTATTCATCTGTAAAGAAAAATGAAATCATAAAATATGCAGGAAAATGGATAGATCTATAAAATATATTAAGCATGGTAACAGACTCAAAAGTTGTGTTCTTTCCCATACACAGATCCACTAACAATGTTTGTGTGTGTTGATATAATTGTGGGTGAGTGTGTATGGGGCTATGGAACTAGAAAGACCACAAGGGAGGGAATGGTAGGTGGGAAGGGCAGCAGAAAACCGTCAATATAAAAGAGGAAAGAGGTTATAATGAGTGGTAGGTATAAGAATAATTCAGGAGAATGGGAGAGACATGGGAAGGAGAAGCAACAAAAACAAAATTTGTTAGAAAATATCATAATGGGGCAGATGAAATGGCTCCACTGGTAAAGATATCTTGACCTCCACACATGTGTACACACATATGTGTGCACACACACACACACACTCACACACATACAGATATACACACAAAGTATATGTAATTTTAGACTATTTCAAAGAAAATGGTACAATAAAACACAGTACCAGGTATACTAATTTAAAAATTTTAAATGTCAAATGATGATGACTAACTATATAGACTTGTAGTAATAGTATCTCTGAGACTTTTTATAATTTTATTACATTATAATGAGAAAAGTTACATGATTTCAACTTATCTGGATTTGTTAATATTTAAAAACATATTTTAAGTAAATAGAATTAAATCACATTCTTGCTTTACTATTGTACCCCAACTCCTCCCAGAGACCCCCCTTTCAATACCTACAATACCTTTTTTTGTCATATTCTTTAAAATTTATAAAATATTATAACAATAAAAATGAATATTATACAAGTTGTTTGATATAAAACAACAATCAATTTAACAGTCTTACGTAGATGCTTGTCTACGGCAATACTGAAATACATTTTTCTTAATATAAATTTTAAATAACTCCAAACATATTAACTGTATATTTCAAAATAATAAATCACTACTAATATTTTTTAAATGAACATAAATATATGAAGTGTTTTTGTTTGTTTGTTTTATATTTAGTAGAGCTTAAAATCTTGGCTCTTACTGTAGTAACTTGATAAAAGAGTTACAAACATCAAGCAAAGCATTCAGTCTCACACTTTGTTGTTCTCTTATAACACCCTCCCAATTTAATTGTCTACATTACTTTTGGGTATATAAATACTTTTAAAATATGTAAGCTGTTCTGAAAACCATAGTATAGTATAAAAACATGAAATAAACAATACTACTAATAGAGAGGCTGAGATAGAAGAAGCAAGATTTCAAGACCACTATGTTGTACACAGCAAGACATTGCCATGAACAAACAAGCTGAAAGTGTATATGGATTGTTTAATATTGGACCTATTTCTCCAATTACCAAATTAGAGAGACCACTGGATGCCAGTCAATAAATTTCTAATTCCTCACACTTTTGGATTTCAATCGATTAGGATATGTTGGTAATATTAATTTTCATATTAAGATATTAAGAAAATAATTGTCACTTCCTATTGTTTTTGCTGTAAGAGGTGGAATTAGGTTTGTGTGGATTTGTTGAAAGATTACTTTCTTGCTTCTTCTAGGGTATAGTTTCGCTCCTTATGTTGATGTTTTCCATCTAATATCCTTTGTAGGGCTGGATTTGTAGAAAAATATTGTGTAAATTTTGTTTTGTCATGGAATATTTTGGTTTTTTCCATCTATGGTAATTGAGAGTTTTGCTGGATATAGTAGCCTGGGCTGGCATTTGTGTTCTCTTAGGGTCTGTATGACATCTGCCCAGGATCTTCTAGCTTTCCCAGTCTCTGGTGAGAAGTCTGGTATAATTCTGATAGGCCTGCCTTTATATGTTACTTGACCTTTTTCCCTTACTGCTTTTAAAATTCTTCCTTCGTTTAGTGTATTTGGTGTTTTGATTATTAAGTGATGGGAGGAATTTCTTTTCTGCTCCAGTCTATTTGGAGTTCTGTAGGCTTCTTGTATGTTCATGG
>NW_022196901.1:5771964-5778399 GCF_008632895.1 Mastomys coucha
TTCTGATGATGCCAAGGAACCTTGGTTTGTGTTGCTTATATTCTTACACTTGCCCCACATCATCTACTGCCATCTACCCTTGCTAAATCTGAGTGGAGCCTGTCCTTCCTGTGATCCTGGTTGTGTCAGTACTCCTCAGAGTCAAACTGTCTCTGTGATCCTGTGATTCTGAGATTGTGTGACCCTGGCTTGTTAGAGCACCTGGGAGTGGAGCTTCCTTTGGGTGTTTTGGGAATGACTGCAGAGTTTGTGCCCAAGATCTGCTCAGGGCACTGGCCAGCTCAGACAGACTGGAAGCAACCCGAGCCACTGCACTGGCAGAGTTCCTGTGTGACGTGTCCTGCTGGTCCCAGTTACTCCCGGTATTTGGACAGATGTTGTGACCTCCTCACCTCTGATGCTGGGCATGTTAGAGTGCCTGGGAGTGGAACTTCCTCTGGGTGTTGTGGGACTGGCTGCTGAGTTTGTGCCCAAGGTCTGCTCAGAGCACAGGCCCAGACAGACGTGAAGAAACCTGAGCCACTGGGCTGGTGGAGTTCCTGTGTGCTTGGTCCCACTGGTTCCAGTTACTCCCAGTGTTGGGACAGATGTTATGTCCTCCTCACCTCTCTCTGAGACTTTTATATTTTTATTTTTTTGTATGTATATATACACCCATACATATATACTTACATATATATACATATATATATACATATATACATGCATATACATATATATCACATACATATACATAGGCATATACATTATGAATGTCGGTACACTTGTGCCAAGTTACTCATGCAAAAGTCTGAGGTGCCAGGGATTGAACTCAATAATCAGGCATAGCAGCAAGCACCATTACCCATTGAGTTATCTCACACACTGACCCTAAGTCTTTGAAACTTTTGACATGACTATATTTTAAAAAAAAAATAAACATGTTATATCACAACCTTGCCCGTCTATAAGAGGTCAAATGTCTTCTGGCTCCTACCAGTACATCTGTAGAGGGAGGCATGGATTTCAGTATCGTCTCAGTTGGTAAACATCATATGCATTGCTGTACACGAACACATAGGAAACAAAAATGTCATGAACAATATTCAATGTTGGTAAATGTCATGCATTGTTGTATTCAGTTCTATTCTCCATTCTGAAAAATTTGTAGGTATCAGCTTCTCATTTATTTCATCATCCTACATTAATGTAGTCTTAAGACAATTCTTAAGGAAAACCAATGTTCTTGTCATATATAAAGTATCCGAGAGAGGGTACCACAATTCTAGCTAGAACACACCATCCTGAGGGCCTGCCATTGGAGAGCAAGTGAAGGGATGTTGAAGCTGTTTGTAGGGATGGGCAGTGGACCAGGAATGGGTACCTAACCCAGAGTAGCTAGTCTTAATTTTGCTATCAAAAATCCCTGCCCTGAGATAGAATGATGGGCTCCACCAGACTCAGTGCTCTGTATAAATAGAAAGTATGGTAAGCCTTAGTTGGTTAGTAAATACCAACCTTAGTTAATTCAAAGATGAATACTCTCAAGGTAGGAAAGGAATGGAATGGAGGAAAATGCAATGAGAGCTGTGTTTATGGCAGAATGGTGTTGTGAGTATGTATCTTTCACAAGTAATCTTTTCCCCCTGAAAATAAATGAATCCTAATGTGTTTTAGTGCAGTGAGAATTTTAAGGAACAAAATTGTTGAAGTGTACCTGGCCTGCCGGTACAAAGTTGAACAGTCCTCTGAGGTGGGGTTGGGGATGATTATAAGAAAGATGACTCAGAGAAAAAAAGTTAAAAATCAAGAGGACTGTCCAGTGAATACTGTGGCAGCTTAGAGTTTAATTCTCATAGGCTTTATATACTTTATGGAGTCATGGGAAACAAAGTCACAAGCTAGCAGAAACAATGGCTGACATACAGTAGATATCTATTCCTATCTGGAGTCCTCCCTGTTCCTTCCACCAAAATTAATAGAATATTCAGCCCCTTGCCTTGAATTTAAAGTGTAGCTCCTCTTATCATTTCATGTGTCAGCAAGCCAGGTGACCCCAACCTACCTTGGCTCTGCCTGACAGGCAGGCATCCACAGAATTAAACAAAATGGCTCCTGACATTAAAGACAAAAGCTCAAGGTTGCCAACATCCCCCAGAAAACGTACTAAGACTTTGGCTACAAGGAACTTTGGCTACAAGGAAATTTGAGACAAGTGTCCTGAAGAACAATTTCTGTAAGGAGCCATCCCAGCAGGGTAGACAGGCCAAGGCCTTCTGGTGTTGGAAGCTGACTGTAGCTGAGGTAGAGGAGAACAGAACAGAGAGCAGAGCTCTCCACCAAAGGGCTCACACATTTGAAAGAACTCCGTGGAGACTTTGAGTTTTTTTTTTTTTTTTTTAGACATTAAAAATTATGAAATGTTTGATGTGTAAAGAGGTATAATTTGTGTTGATTATGAAGTCTGATAATAAAACAAATATATATTTATAACTAAGCTTTAAAAAAATAGAACATGAGTAATATCTTTGAGAATTTCACATGTTCTTTGCTGAATCTATCACAATCCTCCACTTCCAGAAGGCACTTTGTACTTTTACGTTTCTGTTTCACCTATTGTATAAGGATATGTAGATGTACCCTCTAAAACAGAAATCTCACAGCAACAGCATGGGGTAGTCCTAATCTAATTTATAATGAGAATCAGCATATAATGAGAGTAAAAGTCATCTTCAATGTACATAGCATAATACTAATACTTCTTTAGATTTATTAGCCCTGCATAAGAGGTTGTTAATTTAAGAAATACAAAGCCTTTGTCTTTTGATGCTGATAGCATCACAAATGGTATTCTGAAAAAAAAAATTACAGGCCAAAGACTTGGATTTGTGATCCTTTTTATGGCATGCCTGTTCTTTTGAGAGGAATCATCAGAAATTTTACAGATGACAAAGCAGAGTTATATAAATTCAAGCTCCAACATCTTCCCTAGCAGAAGTTAGTAGTCAATGACAGGTAAGACAGTCTTGAAAAACCTTCTAATTTATAATGAAATAACCTGCTTAACCTAAGACAGGCCATGAATACAAGATTATTCATGTGCCAATGATAGGTAAGAGCTGTGATAGCAATCTAAGACAGGCACAACTTTCTGCTCCATGACTGATGAGGTGTGCAGCTCTTTTAGATAAAAAAGATGGGTAAGAATCTCTCAGAGGTAGATCAACCTAAGACAGGGCATGAATGCTCAGATTCATGTACTGATGACAGGTAAGGTCCACCCCTCTTGTGGGGGACACCTAAGACAGGCACAGTCTTTCTAAGACAGCTTTGGCTTGGTGGGGAGTACATCTAGAGATAACTTTGTCTGACTTCTTGCTTCTGATTAATTATGAGTCTGCTAACATCTGTCTTTGTTTTTAATTAAGATGTGCATTATATCCTGCCAAGTTTCTCTGTTTACACATATGTTCTTCAGAGATTGTCCAAGCCTGAAGGAAATGGCCTTAGTCAAACATAGATACTTTGTACAACAAACTCACCATGTAAGCATTTGTGGCCTTTATTTAACTTCTTGGAATTGGTCATGCTTTCTGTTGCTTGCCTTTAAGACACTGCTGGTGTGGTATTGGATTACAAAATAATTTCTTTTTAAAATTTGTATGCATGCATGTGTGTGTGTGTACATGTATTTGTGGGTTCCTGCACAGGTCAGAATAGTGAATCAGCCCCACAGGAGCTGAAGTTATAGGTAGTTGTGAGCCACTTGGTATGAGTGCTAAGAACTAAACTATATAGTTCACACTTCTCGACTGAGGGGGTCTTTGCTAACACCATGGGCAACAGAATTTTGATACATATGAGGCAAGAAGGATGACAGGTTTAATTCAACTCAGTTTCTGGCTGTTGGTTTAAACTTGAAGAGTCTAATACTGGGGCACTTATTTTAGGCATATTTAAACACAGCACAATTTGGACAAAAAGTTTCCTGGTGACAGGTAACTCAATCTCATGTGTATAACAAAGCTTAAGACCTGACTCATTACAGATAGTTGTGAGCCACCAGGTGGTTGCTGGGATTTGAACTCAGGACCTCTGGAAGAGCAGTCAGTGTTCTTAACCACTGAGCCATCTCGCCAGCAAAATCTCAGTTCTTAAGGAAGAAGAAACAAATTGACTTTGAAACCTGTCTTGTAATGTTTTATTTGTTTTTATCGAAGAAGTCATTAGTAAAGATGGAAAAATATTGAGTTTTCACTCTGGGTTTCTTTGTTTCTTTTAGTTTTTTCTGTATTTATATGTCGTGGTTCTCTCTCTCTCTCTCTCTCTCTCTCTCTCTCTCTCTCTCTCTGTGAGACATGTATGTGTGTGTGAGAGAGGTATGTGTCTGTGTATGGTTGCATCTGTATGTACAAGTATGGAGACCAGAGATCAATGGCACATTTCTTCCTCTATTGCTCTCCAACTTAAATTTTGGAGCAGGATCTCTCACTAAACCTGGAGTTCACTCATTAGTTAGCCTGGATAGCTTGGCTATTGAACCCCGAGGAAACCCCTGCCTCCTAGATGAGATTATAAACATGTACCACCACACACACACACACACACACACACACACACACACACACATGCATATATACACACACACGCGCACACACACACACACACACACACACATAGATGCTAAGAAACAGAATTCGGGTCCTCACATTTGAGTATTGAGCACTTTATCAACAGAGTCAGCCTCCCAGGTGCTACTTTGCTGCATCTCTACACTTAGAAAGTCAAAGAGCTACCCTGCATCAGGTCATTTGCAGGCAGCCACAGCAGAGGCTGTGAGTTCATGACCGCAGCAGCCTGTCATGCTTAGAAGACTGTTTGGGGGCAGTCCTCCTTAGTCTGTCCACCCCTTTCTTTGAGCCTTAGGGGTCAGGAATGTGACTTAGATGTCTCACTTACAACGGAGCACTCCGTAGACCCTTAATCTGTGCTCTTTGACCTGATTGAACTTCCCAATATGGTAAGCAGTACCATTTACTTCTTCATAGTCATTTATGTTCCACTGTGAACATTGTTTTTTAAGCAGTAAGGTTGTATTCCCTTGTTATCTTAAAAATAAGCAGGTGGCATTATCCTAAGAAAAGATGTGTGATTGCTCCACTGTTGGGTCTATTTAGAGAGTAACTATGTGGGAAGGCAAGGCTGTCAGGTTTGGGCTTCACTCTGTTGTGTTGTGCCTTACTGTGCTTCAGTATAAAAACATCAAGTTACAATGGAGAAACTGCTTTTGAAAGAGACTTTAAGCACACCTCAACACAGAGAGGAGGAGAGAGGAGGGGAGAGGAGGAGAAAGAGAGGGGAGGAGAGGACTTATTTAAAAGGTCTACTTAAGAGTCTACTTGGGGTCTGGCGAGATGGCTCAGCGGGTAAGAGCACTGACTGCTCTTACGAATGTCCTGAGTTCAGATCCCAGCAACCACATGGTGGCTCACAACCATCTGTGATGAGATCTGACACCCTCTTCTGAGGTGTCTGAAGACAGCTACTGTGTATTAAGCTTGAGAGAGCTGGGCCAGAGTGAGAGGGGGCTGGAATGAGTGGGACCAGAGCAAGCAGAGGTCCTGAGTTCAATTCCCAGCAGCTACATGATGGCCCACGGCCATCTGTACAACTACAGTGTACTCATACACATAAAAAAAAAAAGTCTATTTGGCCATATCTGAGACTGAGGCAGAGAAGAAAGCAGAGACTAAAGGGACCTAGGAAAGTGGGGAAGTCCCTCAGCCTGAGGGATAATGTTTGCTTTTCCTGGTGGCTAAGAGTCAAAACGCTTGAAGGCAGTTGATGAAGCCAAGGTTGCCTGCAGAGACAGTGATGCCCTCTTTCCTAAAGACATTTCAACAACAATGAGCTATGTTTCCTCGACCCAGCTTGTTCTTGCCCTTGAGTTTTACATGCATTCTTCTTTCATCTCTAAATCTTAAACAACATTCCTCACAAAACACCTTACAATGGCATTTACAGATCTCACAGGGTCGGCGTGCTTAATTTTCCAAATTCTATTCTCTGAGCAAGAAGCCTGCACCCATGTCTTGCTGCATACTGTTCTCTCTCTCTCTCTCTCTCTCTCTCTCTCTCTCTCTCTCTGTCTCCGTGCTGAAGTCTAAAGTCTGTACTATCACTTAACCTAATAAACTTAATGACTTTGCTTTACTCTGACTAATCCTGAAATTCTTTTCTGTAGCGTAGTTTAGGATTTAGCTTCCCCCAAGTGGTGTCCCACCCCCCCCCCCAGTGACTCACGTGTTGGTGTGGCACACAGTTGCATCTTTTCAGTATGGCTGACATGGGGACTGGCTTCAATGAATAAATTTTTAGAATCTAGTATTTTTTTTTAATTTTTTTTCTTTATTATTAGATATTTTCTTTATTTACATGTAAATTTCTCCATTCCCA
>NW_022196901.1:5783343-5785690 GCF_008632895.1 Mastomys coucha
CAGCCATTTGGTGTTCATCAATTGAGAATTCTTTGTTTAGCTCTGTACCCCATTTTTTAATAGGGTTTCTATGATGCGCATGGTGGAGATGCTAGAGACAGGTTTGCCATACTCTACACTGCACAGGTTATCTCAAAAAGTAATCCCTCTATCCTCATAGCATGGTTGCACTTTAGATCTGGCCAAGTAATCTGTAACCTTTCTTCTTAGAGATTTAAAAACTGCCACCTAAGCAGACCCTCCCAGATCAAACCAGATTGGGGTCCCCCAGTTATTGAGCTGGTGGCAGTAGAGCGCTTGCCTAGCAGGAGTCAGGCCCTGGCTGGACTGCCAGCCCTGAAAACAAAAATGGCTGATCTGCTTTTTCCAAAGCAACTATATTACTTTCAAGGCTGTGTGGGAGGCTCACAGGCTCTGCCTGCCTTCAGTTGCACACAGACTGTGTATGTACAGGTTGTTGCAATGCTAATATTTACTGCCTATGTCAATCAGTTCTCCCAGGCTGCATTTTATTTTACTTATGTATTTTATTTCTTGGGGTCCACTGAGAAAGTCTGCTGTAGGTCACCATCAGTGCAGAAATGCTTCCAGACAATGTTGCTTTTGGGGCGGGGGGAGACACAGGGGCAGGTAGGTGAGAGATAGCAGGTCAGCAAACCTTAGGCACTTTTCCAGGTTTGTGAGCCTTGCATCCTTCGACACCAAGAGCAGAACAGGGTTTGAGTGTGATCCTATCACTCCAGCTGCTTGATATAGTTCAGTCACCAGGCAAGATTACTTGTGGTCAGCTGTAGCTGTGGCTTACCCATAGAGTCTTTGCCTAGCATGCATGCATGAAGTCCTGGATTTGAGGCTCAGACCTGTCTCATAAAAGTTGGAGTGGAAGTGCATGCACTAAGGAGGAGAGGCAGAAGAATCAAAAACGCAAGGTCATCTTCAGCCACATGGTGAGTTCAAAGACAGCCTGGGCCATTTAAGAACCTGTCTCAAGAAACTAAAACACACAATCACCACCACTGCTATCGCCACTGCCACCACCACCACCCACCACCTACCACTAGCAACAACAACAACAAAAATACAATAATAAACAAAAAGCGAAAGAAGAGGACAGATTTCTTGTGACCAGTTGTTCTTCCTCAATGGAGTTTAACCCTTGTCACTGGCAGGGTTCTGATTTTTCCTTTCACTCTGTCTGTTCCCTTTCCTGGCCTGACTTCCTTCCTGTCTTCACTTCCATTTCAGTTTCTAAATACTCTTGCCCTTGCCTACTGACAGGCCATTGATGTTACACAGATGAACGCCTTTATGAAGAAGTATTTAGTGTGAAGTCTGCAAGGGTCCAGAATACAGAAACCCTGTCCTCATAGAGTTGAGCAAGCAGCTGGGATAGACACATGGGAACGGGCTTGAAGCAGAACACCTCTTAGGATTTTTATGGAGGCTTCATCATGCAAGTGTGAACACGTGTTCATTCATCCTGGGAGCTGCATATGTCTAACAATGACTTGGCTTTTTTTGGTGACCAGCACCCATCCTGATGTTGCCTGTGTGCTCATCAGGAGTCAGCTGCTTAGAACAAAAGATCCTATATGGCCCAGGGAAATCAGAAGTATTTAAAAGCAATATGTCATAAACTAACAGCACAGACTAAATATGTTGTCGTTTGTCAGAATATGCATTCATAGCTTATATATGTGAGGGGTACAGCAGAGGAAATGCTGATCTGACCACGTCACTATTAGGGGAAGGTTTTAATAGTGAATAAGAGACAGAAAAATAGCCAGAGTCATCTGGTAGAGTACGGAACAAAGAGAAAGCAAAGTGAACATGGCCAGGGCTAGGGGACCGATCAGGAGAGTGGGAGGAAATAGAGGCAATGACAAGAGATACAGAACAGAGCATATGGAGAGAGAAAGTGAAGAGAGAGCTAGAGGTAGAGAGAGGGTAGCAGGAGTGGGATAGAGAGGAGGTGTGGGTAGACATGTGGGTAGCCATGAGGACTAGAAGGAAGATGAGTAGCTAGCTGTGCAGTGGAAAGCACCTCGGTGTTACTACGGACTTTGAAATGCTTAACAGGTGTTTGTGTGGTCCTGAGGGAGCCTGGAGGCCAGCATGGACTTGGATGTGCTGATAGATAGAAAGGTCACATAGCCTTATGTCCTTTCTGCCAGAGGTAAGGGACATAACCCCTTTTGATAGACAGGAACCAGCTTCATGAGTTCCTGAGAAATGCTGGCTTTTATCTAACCATTGGAAATCCTTCTATAGTTCAGCTTGAGCTGATATTTAGACATTTGGACCTAGTAAGTTAACTATAGTGTTAACTATATGCAGGTAGTTTCTT
>NW_022196901.1:5785700-5791330 GCF_008632895.1 Mastomys coucha
AATTGTATAGGGTAATCAGTATTTGATAGTTTCACAAAAAATAATTAGATTACTAAAGATATAGAAGTGTAGTATAGCACTTATCTAACCTATTAGCACTGCAGAAAAGACTCCTGTCAGCTAAGTAACAGAGGGTAGTATCAAAAGCAACTTGGTGTGGAAAGGTTTTATTTTGCTTACATTCTACATCCAAATTCATCATCAAAAGTAGTAGTGGCAGAGGAGGAGCTGGAGAGATGGCTCTGTGGTTAAGAGTACCAACTGTTCTTCCAGAGGTCCTGAGTTCAATTCCCAGCAACCACATGATGGCTCACAACCATCTGTAATGGGATCTGACGCCCTCTTCTGGTATGTCTGAAGACAGCTACAGTGTATTCACATAAAATAAATAAATCTCTTTAAAAAAAAAAAAAGTAGTCAGGGCAGAACATCACATTTCTCCTAGAGGCTGGAGCTGATGCAGAGGCCATGGAGGAATGCTGCTCACTGGCTTGCTCAGCCTGAATTCTTATAGAACTGAGAGGTGGCCACACCCACAATGGGCTGAGCCCTCCCACATCAATCACTAATTTAGTAAATGTCCTACCAGCTTGTCTACAGCTAGATCTTATGGATGTCTTCTTTTCAGCTGAGGCTCCCTCCTCTCAGAAGACTCCAGTAGGTGTCCAGTTGATATGAAAATGCTCTAGGACAAGTACAATTCACCATGATTCAGTCTACACCACTGCCGAGCCTGAGCATGACCTGGGATCCACAGTCAATAGAAGTGCAGCTTTAACCAGTAGCTCTCTATTTGGGCCACAAATAAGTGTGTAGGGAGCTTTTAAAAATATTGATGTCTGAGCGTTATCTCCAGCAATTCTGATGTCATAGGCCTGATGTGTGGCCTTAGGCTATTAAATAACTTGCCAAATATTTTAATGTTCGGAATCTAGAGCCATTGCTTTCTTCTACAAGACAGCTCTACTATTCAATGAAAATAGAAACACAGTGTTTGTAAAAGTGTTTTACAAATTGTACGTTTCCTGCCAAGCTGTTGGGGTCCGAGCATATACGTATGTATGATTAACTCTACAAAGTAGGTAGTGAAGAGTAAAGGCTCAGACTGGAACCCTGTGAGATAACATTAAAGAGATAGACAGAGATTAGTGAAAGATCTACAATAAAAGGCAATGCAAAGTGCTGCCAAGAGTCTAGATACGAGCAGGCCTAAATACATGTCCCCTGGTATTGGCATTTATTTTCACTGCAGTCCTCAAGGGAGGATACTTATGGGGCCATACATACACACCTGATTCTGGTCATCTGAGGCAATTACAGAAAGTAAGAAAGTAGATATAGTCTATAGTATTGTACATATCTTTTAATAGAAATATTGACCTTAAAAATATTATCAATGTTTGTAGCTGTATTCATAAGAATACTGAAATAAAGATGACTTATCTAATAGAAACCCTCCTACATAACACACACACACGCACACACACACACACACACACACACACACACACACACACACACACCATAAAACTAGAAGGCAGAGGAATGCAGGTCACAGTTTTAGACCGGATGACTTGTTTGGGATACTCTTGAAATCAAGTCTCCCATGATTATAAGATATTGAAATCATGTCCAGATATCATGTTCTCCTCAGGTAGCCTTTTTATTTCCCCAAAGAGAACATGTTTCTGATTGTCCCAGTTTGCTTCTCTTTTGCTGTGATAAAACTTTTTGACCATTACCATCTTGAGGGAGGAAATGGTTTATTTGGCTTACATTTCCATGTTACAGTTCATCATCGAGGAAAAACAGGAACTCGAACTGGGAAGCAGAAACTGAAACAGAGATCATAGAGGAAGACTATTTATAGGCCTGCCTTCTCAGGCTTGCCCCAGCCCCCAGGCCTGCTCTCATAAGGCTTATCCCACTCAGGCCTGCTCCCTCAGGCAAGCAACCATAGTCCTACTCTCTCAGGATTGCTGGTTTCTCCCTCAGGCTAGTCCTCCTCAGGCTAGTCCTCTTCAGGGCTGCTCCCTCAGGCCTGTACCTCAGCCTTGTTCCCTCAGGTTAGTCTCTGTCAGGCCTACCCCTCAGGCCTGCTCCCTCAGGCTAGTCCCTCTCAGGCCTGCTCCCTCAGGATAGTTCCCCTCAGGCCTGCTCCCTCAGGATAGGCCTCCTCAGGCCTGCCCCTCAGGCTAGCCCTCCTTAGGCCTGCTCCCTCAAGTTAGTCCTCCTCAGGCCAGTCCCCCTCAGGCTAGTCCCCCTTATGCCTGCTTCCTCAGGCCTATTCCCTCACGCTAGTTCCCCTCAAACTTGCTCTCTCTGTCTAGTCCCTCTCAGGCCTGCCCCCTAAGGCTAGTCTCCCTCAGGCCTGCTCTCTCAGGCTTGCTGATTGCTCCCTCAAACCTGCCCTCTTAGGCTCGCCCACTCCCGCCCCCCCCTTAAGCTTGCCCCGTCAAGCTTGCTCATCCACTTTTTTTTCCCCCACATAGTCCAGCTCTACTTTCTTAAGGGTGGTACCTCATTCGGTGTGTTAGGCCTTCCTATATCAATTAGCAGTTAAGAAAGTGCCTCACAGATATGGCCAAAGGCCAGTCTTACCTGGGTACCTTTTTAGTTGAGGTTCCCTCCTCCCCCAACCCCCAGACAGGGTTTCTCTGTATAGTCCTAGCTGTCCTGGAACTCACTCTGTAGACCAGGCTGGCCTCAAACTTAGAAATTCACCTACCTCTGCCTCCCAAGTGCTGGGATTAAAGGCATGTGCCACCACTGCCCAGGGAGGTTCCCTTTTTTCAAGTGGCTCTAGGTTGGTGTCTAGGTTGAGAGCTGATTCTAATTTATGACCCTGACACACCTCCTAAGGGGATTAAACAAACTTCCCTAGGAACTCTTTGGCCTAAGCTTTCAGCTCTCTCCTCAGCTTCAAGGAAAAGTTGAAGTCTAATATTTTCCTTGTACTAGGTAGGTGCTGTTTTCAAGGAAGGTTGAGAAGGACAAGATGGTTGTGTAAATAATCAAGAGTTCCACAGAGGATGCAAAGAGAGCGCATAGCATCTGAGGGAACATCAACTCAGTGAAAGGTTTTTGTTTGTTTCTTTCTGGTTGAAACAACACATTTAAAGGTTTTGTCACAGAAAATATTTACAGGGTGAGACTTCTATGATAATGAGACACCATGGAATCTAAAAATATGAGATAGGTAGGCACGTCTTTTATTCTGATTAGACGGAAGGAGAGATGGAAAGAGGTTGTTGGGCATTGAGGGAATCCCCAAGGACGGTTTCTGTCCTCTTTAGGTCATTAGGTGTCTGAGTCATCTGCTGAATGGAAAGTGGCCAGAGGCTTGAAGTAGATGATGTGTCAGTCAGTGAGATTCCTGGAAAGAAGCTGTCTGAAAAACCTGAATGGCTGACTAGAACTGGAGTAACATGGAGAGGTCAGAATGCTGCTGGCCCAGATAATTAATTACCTATCTCAGGCTAAGCTTTAGCCATCTGAATAGCCATACCTTACTCAGCCCTGTGTCACAACTAATATCTTGTAAGGAATAGACAAAATTCCATTTAGAACCTCCTAACTCAGCAGACCACTAGCTCTATTAGCCCAGAAACTAAGAATGCCATCAGATACCATCTGAGCCCTATAGGAGAGAGTTCCCTGTAATTATGTACCCACCTCTCTGATGTACCTCTCCGATGTATTTTAAACTTGCCATGACTTATGGCTTTCCTTGTTCTGTAAAACATATAAAACTCTCATGAAGAGGCTTCCACAGTTGAACATGGATTTTGGGGGCAACTTATATCCATGTTCCCAAGTCATGCTCACTCAAATTTGCCTTTAGAATAAATTACCTCTTTAATCACTTTGAGATGAGGATTGTGTTTTTTTCCCATCATGAAAGCTGTAAACTCTTTAGTTGCCTAGGCAACGTGGAATTCCATGTTTCTTTAAGCACACAGTTGAAGCTGGCTGTCCAATGAGGGAATGCTAAACGCCCTATCTTTATTAGATGTTTGCCCACAAACGCCGAGGAAACTGGCTACTGTTGCGAGAGACTTTATGCACATGTGTGCATAAAGCTTAGAAAAAGGAACTGAAGACTTGTGGGAAGAGAAAACACAGTGATAAAATGAGAGTCTCAATCAGAAGAAAGTAAAAATGGCGTGGCTTCCTCATGTACCACCGAAGGATTGGAGATAGACTGACTTCGGTGGGAGTGAGTGCTGGGGTGGCTTCTGCAGGCATGCTGAGATTCTGGGTGTTGACAAAGTTCAAAATGTGCGAAACATACAGCAGAGACACAATGTGGATCAAGAATCAGGATGCAGATCAAGAATCGAGGAGCTGAGGTGGTGGTGGCAGTGGTTGTGTGTGTGTCTTAGATGGGGGAGGGGGATGGTGGCGATTATGTGACCTTAACCCATTTTGTAACAATGAAGTAAGTGATTTTCAAGCTTTGTATATCTGACTCCTCGGGAGAGTTAGTAACATCAAATATAATTCATTAGCTCTAAGGTGAGACTTGCATTTCTGTCTTCTTCATTTTTATTACTACATTAACTGGAGTTATGAAAGGACCTTTTCATGCAAGCATATAATAGGCTTCCAGTATCACTCCCCATTCCCCTTTTCTTTCTCCTCCCTTTTTCCTGTTCTCAGTCCTCTTCATTCCCCTAGAGAGTTTCAGTTCTACTTTCTTGTCATCTGTACATACATGATTTTATGTATCTGCATAAAATCTAGAACCATATTTCCTGAACCTGGCTTACCTCATCTCAGTTACTTACCTTCAGTTGCAGTCATTTGCACTGAAATAGCATAACCTCATTTTTCTTTACAGATGGAAATAATTCTTTGTGTTGTACAGGCTACATTTTCTTTACCTGTTCCTCTTTTGATGGACAGTTCTATTGCCTGCATAACTTAGCTACTGGGAATAGTGATGCAGTAAACACTGATGGGGAAGAAATTCTACATTTCTCACAAGCTATCATGCTAACACTGCTCATCTGGAGCCACCACACTGAGTGCCAAGATACTGCACATCCTGTCATTGAGTCCATGTAATTGCCTTCCTTCCAACACTCTACCATCATGTGCTGAAATGAGTCCATTTTAAAAGATAATGTTTCACCTGATCCCTGACACTGTCTGGTGGGGACGCGGGGCTGGGATGACTAATGCACCTAAGAACCAATACACACAATCTGTACTGAGGTAATCAAAATTCTTTATGAGAAAGGAGAGAGGTGAAGCTCTGTGGCAGAACATTTTGCTTGCCAAGCCAGAGACCGTGGATTTCATCCTCAGCACCAAGAACAAGATAAACAATTACAAAATTTGTTCCTGTGTGTGGCTCTTTGAATAAGAATGGCCCCTGTAGACTCATATATTTCAATGAATGGTTCTCAATTGATGGTTTACACTGTTTGGAAGATTAGGAGGTGTGGCCTTTTTTGAATAAAGTGTGTTCTTGGGGGGGGATGGGTGGGGCTCAGATTTCAAGACAGGGTTTCTCTGTGTAGCCCTGGCTATCCTGGAACTGTGTAGTCCAGGCTAGCCTAGAACTAAGAAATCCAATTTCTTCTGCTGTGGGACAAAAATGGGTCCGGTATCCGCTCAGGGCT
>NW_022196901.1:5791340-5816229 GCF_008632895.1 Mastomys coucha
AGATGGGTGTAGGGCTGTGAGAAGCTGCGGAATCCCGCTCCAGGGGTGGAAAAAGGCACAGTCTGGGTCCCTGCAGAACTGCTGGAGTCAGGCCCCGACTCTCGGGCACCACACTGCTGGGTACTGGGTACTATAGAAGAGCCGGTTCTGGGGTCCCCAGCCTGCACGGAGGCCAGGGATGACAGGTTCTCACTCTTGGACATCCTAGACACTGCTGTATGTCGAGGAAGAGCTGAAAATGAGTGTGGACCCTTGGGTGGAGTCTGGCCTGGGACAAAGGGAAAGGGCAGGGAGGAGAGAGCTTCTGCTGGTTATCTTGCAGGGACTAGGAGAGTCTTTCAGTGGGTGGGTTGCTTGGGTTGGCTGGAGCTCCCTGGCTGGAGGTTAATCGCTTGTTAGGGGAAGACCTGCTCTATTGCTCCAGCACAGCAGATCCTGATGAGAAGAGGCAGTCCATGGTTTTAGGTTTTAAGGTGTTTATTGTGGAAATGCAGAGAGAGGGAGAACAGAGAAATAGAAGCCGGCCATGGTCACGTGGAAGTGGGGGAGGGAAGGCATAGAGAAAGAGGGAGCAAGTGAGCAAGAGTAAGGTCAAGAGAGTAAGAGGTAAGAGAATAAGAAAGGGAGAAGAGGGCAAACAGCTGGGCCATCCTGGCTGTTGCCAAGTAACTGTGGGGTGGAGTCCAGACAGAATATCAGGAGCTTGGGGCACTGCCTATGGGACTGATGGCTACACACCTCTCTGCAGGGGGCTGTGGGAGGCTGTAGGCATGACAGGAGTCAGGGGCCCAGGAAGTGTGGCGGAATACCTTTCACCCTTTAGGGTTACTGGGGTTCCAGGCCTGTGCTTGACCAGACTGTGCACAGTTCACTGCCCCACACTCTGCCTCTTGCGTGCCAGGATTAAAGGGGTACAGTATCACCAGCTCTTGTCTTTAAAGTTTTACAATCCTTGCAGGCCAGGCCCCTCTGCCTTCTGCCTGTAGGTCTGGATATAGCAATCAGCTACTTCTCCAGCACCATGTCTGCCTCTATGCCATGATGATAATGGACTAACTTTCTGAAACTATAAGCTAGTCCCCAATTAAATGCTTTCTTTTGGGCCTGGCAAGATGGCTCAGCGGGTAAGAGCACTGTTCTTCCAAAAGTCCTGAGTTCAAATCCTAGCAACCACATGGTGGCTCCGAACCACCCATAATGGGATCTGACGTCCTCTTCTGGTGCGTCTGAAGTCAGCTACAGTGTACTTATGTATAATAGTAAATAAATCTTGGGCTGGAGCTAGGCAGGGCTGACTGGTGCAAGCAGAGGTCCCAAAATTCAATTCCCAACAACTACATGAAGGCTCACAACCATCTGTATAGCTACAGTATACTCACATACATAAAATAAATGACTCTTTTTAAATGCTTCTGTGGCCCGCGCAGTCATCTCGCCGGGAAGAAGAAACGTGGACACTAGGATCCTTCTGCAGCAAACGTTTATTGCCTCATCCAGAGGGAAAAGGGGCCGAGCCAATAATCAGCACTGCTTATATACATCACAGTTGCAGCGTGTCCGCCCACAGCACGGCATGTCCGCCCATGATTGGCTGTTTGCTTATCACCCTACGTGATGCCCCGGGATGGGCCGTGACTAGGCGTCTTTCACTCTACGCACATGCGCAAACAGTTCTCTATGCACATGCGCAAGCAGTTGTTTACCAGTTGACAGCGGAAGTAGGCGCCATCTTGCCATGGCGAATGCCTCTCTAGCTCTACCGCTCTCCACATGCTTCCTTTTACAAACATTGTTTCTGTTATGGGGGCCTCTTTACAGCAACAGAACAGTGACTAAGACAATGTGAATTGAAACAGAAAATCACATTGACCCTGCCAACAGTGAGGCGCCATCATATAAGTCCATTTCCCCCAAATTTAGAACCCAAAAGTGAAAGCCAAATGGGGAAGTGTGGGAAGAGTAGACATCATGAGAAAACTGGAATTTAAGGGAGGAAAAGGAAGCAGTGTTTAGAAAATTGGTGACCCAGAGAAAAAACTATCAATGAAGTGATCATCGCCTCTGAGTCAACCTTTTTCCCAAGCCCACAGGATCTGGCCTTGACAGCCTACCAACTTACTCTTCTCATCTTGCTTAATATTCTCCTTCATGGTCCTCATTTATGTCTCTCTTATTGGGTGTAGCAGATTTGGCTTTATGATCCTTTTTATGGCATGTCTGTTACCTGCTTTTTTTAGAGGAATCATCAGAGATTTTACAGATGTCAAAGCAGAGTTATATAAGTTAGTTCAAGCTCCAACGTTTTCCCTGGCAGAAGATGGTAGTCAATGATGGGTAAGATCATTTTGAAATCCTCCTTAATCTAAGACAGGCCATGGATACAAGGTTATTCCTGTGCCAATGATGGATAAGAGCTGTGGTTTTGGATGGCAACCTAAGACAGGCACAATTTTCTACACCATGACTGATAGGGTGTGCAGCTCTTATAGATAAAAAAGGCTCATAAGATTCTTTCAGGGGGTAGATCAACCTAATATAGGGCAAGAATGCTCAGATTCACATACCGATGACTGGTAAGGTCCACACCTCTTAAGGGGATGCCTAAGACAGGCACAGTCTTTCTGAGCCAATAGCTCAGACAGCTTTGGCTTATATAGATTAAAAAGGGTGGGGGGAGACATGTGGGGAACACAGCTAGAGTTAACTTTGGCTGACTTCTTGCTTGTGATGTTCATGAATGTGTCTGATGACATCTGTCTTTGTATTAAGATTTGCTTTATATCCTGACAAGTTCCTCTGCTCATGCATACGTCCAAGCCTGAAGGAAATGACCTTAAACATAGATACTATAAGATTGCTATGTAAGCATGTGTGGTCATTGTTTAACTTCCTGGAATTGGTCATGCTTTCTGTTGCTTGACTTTAAGACACTGAGGAAATACACTTGCTGCTGGTGTGGTATTGACCAGCAGCCCTCCAATCTCTGTCTCTTGCATCTTTTTTCTGCCTTTCCTATAATCAT
Source organism: Mastomys coucha (assembly GCF_008632895.1). NCBI lineage: Eukaryota > Metazoa > Chordata > Mammalia > Rodentia > Muridae > Mastomys > Mastomys coucha. The sequence continues at coordinate 5,794,363 of NW_022196901.1, forward strand.
TCTTACTCCCCACCCCCTAACCTCCCCCCACCCCCACGTTATGGTTTTCCCACTCACTGACTTGCTGGCTTTAGGAATGTATTCTTGTCAAATATTTTAAATATAGTTGAAGTCATATATTTCCATTTATTGTCATCTTTACTTTTGTTTGGTTGGTTTAGCTTTTCAAGACAGGGTTTTATTATGTAGCATTATCCTGGAACTTGATATGTAGAACAGTTTGACATTGAATTAATAGAAATCCAAGTGACTCTGCCTGTCGAATCCTAGGGGCTAAAGGTATGCACCACTATGCAGGACTTTCATTTTCAGCCTTTACAAGTAAGGGATTCCAGAAACTTGGTAACTTGTCCAAGGTCACATAGCTTGTAGGTGATGGCTTTGGGTATGAGGTCAAATGCCATCAATTTTTAAGCTTGTGTCTGTACATTTTATAGATTGTGAGCATGTATTTCCTCTGTCTTTTATTTCAGCCTCAAGATTATGCCCATGTGTAAGGGTTAACCTGGTGCTGACTACAAGCCTAAGAAATATAATCCAAATGACTAGAACATCTAATCTACAGTCCCCAATAATAATCTCAAAAGGTGAAGAAGACACATTTGGAAACATTGAAGGTTGTCTTAGTTAGGGTTTCTGTTGCTGTGAAAAGTCACCTTTAATTGGAGGCTGTCTTACAGTTCAGGGATTTAGTAAATTATTGTCATGTTGGGAAGCGGTAACCTGCCAGCAGATATGGTATTGGAGAGATAGCTGAGAGTTCTACATCTAGATTGGCAAGGCAGCAGGAAGAGTGACACTGGGCCTGGCTTGAGCATCTGCAACCTTAAAGCCACTCCCAGTTGACACAATTCCTCCAACGAGGCTACAATAACTTCTAATAGTACCACTCCCTGTGAGGCTATGGGGCCATTTTCATTTAAACCCCCACAAAGGCCAAATGTTGAAAACAGCAGTTCCCAAGGAAAGAGGCTCTTGTATCAGGGGTAGAAATTTTAACTCCGGAAAGAAAGCTGACTGACTTTAGTAACAACAAAATTTTTAGTTTCAAAATATATTGTTTGAAGAGATAATTCAGCAATTAAGAGTGCTCACTACTCTTGTAGAGGACCTAAGTTTGGTTCCCAGCACTGATGGTTGGGTGGCTTTCGGCTGCTTGTAACTCCCTATTTAAGGAAACTCACACCCTTTCTGGCCTCCTTGGCTGGAAGCACATATGTGTAAGCACATGCACACATATGCACACACACACACACACACACACACACACAGATGGGGAGAGGGAGAGAGAGGTAACAAAATCTTTTGAAATATGTCACTTATCTCTAACTGGTGTTAGAGATGTTTGTGAACCACCATGTAGATGCTGGCAAACAAACCTAGACCCTCAGCCAAAGCAATAAGCATGCTTCGCTGATGAGCAGTCTCTCCAGCCCCTGAAATTTTAGGACCTTTTGGTGAACCAAAGTAATATTTGCCCGAGGAGCCAGTGAGGTTTCTGGTTTGAAAGCAATTATGTACAAGTAGAACAAGAAGATATTCATTCTGTTCAGTCGACAGGAGGACTCCTGCCCAGTCTGGCCTCTATGTGAGTGTTCTGAGTGCTTCTTCCAGGACCAAGCAGCACAGCAGCGGAGCACAGAGGAGGTGAGGATCATTTCCAAATATGTACGTTATCTATTTCCCTACAAAACGTTGCCTATGATACCTTCTCTTGTTTCTCAAATAACTATACTTTTAAAACATACTTGTATTTAGTCTTTATTTTTTTCCCCCAGGGTTATATTTCCAGAATTTCAACCTTTCAGAATTTTAGGCTTTATGGATTTTAATTGCCTATATTTCAAATTTGGTATTATAGCATCAATGCCTGTCTTTGGGGATTGTTGACCAAGGCCCATAATTACTGTGTCATTCCGGTGGATAGTTGCTTAGTACACAGCAGATTCTCAAAGTATTGTTTTTCTTTTTATTTTATTTTATTTTTTGAGACAGGGTCTTACTACCTAGTCTAGGCTGTTCCTGGTATTTAAAGGATTACAGCCTAGAGCCTCAAAAATATTTTGTTGGATGGAGCAGAATATAAGTGGGTGAATTGATTTGTAGGACCTCTTAATACAAATCTTTAAATAGAACCTTTTAATAGAAGTGGGTGCTAGATTATGTAGTATTAGTGGGTGCTGGATTATGTAGTATTAGTGGGTGCTGGATTATGTAGTATTGCTGTTGTTAAGGAAAAGTCGTATGAACAGCTAATTTGTAAAGCACGTGTAATGACTGGACGGTGGGGATACACATAATACTTACGCGTCCTCAGCGCTGGAAGTTCGTTGTGGTTGTTATCCCATCTCTTGTTCTAAACTGTTGCGTGGCACTGGAACCTATGTCTAGATTCTAAGCGTTTCGTGCCTGTACTGCTTCCGCTTGGAGTCTCCGGCACACTAACCCTCTCAGAACTTTCTGGAGTCTAGGTATTAGTGTCAGCCCTATGCCCTGTAGATGTTCGGTTTTTAGCGTTTAGGTTAGGAAGAAAGAGCTTCAAACGTGGAGCGACGGTACTTGTGCGGCTTGTCCACTCCCATTCAGCTCTCTAAGCCCCAAGACTCCAAAGAGGCCCAAGATCCGAAGCTCTGGCCTGCGGCAGCAAACAGGTTTAGTCAGCACTCCTGATGGACCCGTCATCGAAATACCAAGCACCATTTCTAATGGTTTATGTAAACTAGGACCTCTAATTCTGTATGCAGTACAGAATAAAACAAGCATACACAACTGCCTCCGGTACTGTAAAGTGTCCACATCCAAACCCTGGAGTGATCAAAGCAGGCTGAGGGTTTTTAAGACGCCAAATTCGAGTCTGTCTGCGGAACGGTGCTCTGGTTGGCTACCACGTGCACGGCGCAGCCGCTAATAGCCAAGAGGCGGAGAAATGAGGAGCCGCGGAGCCCCGCGCCCGGGGAGGAGGACCCGCACCACTGTAAATAAAGCTCTGCAGCTGAGGCGGCGCCTCTGCCCGTGGGATTGGCTGCCTGAGTCGTGACGCGGTCTGGGCGGGCCCGACCGGTTTGCGACAGTGGCCGCGGTCCGGGACCGGAGAGCCCAGGGGGACCGCCGCACAGCGCCGGGGTTCCGCCGGCGTCTGGGGGGCCACGGCTCGGCTCGGGGTCGCGGCCGCTGCCAGGATCCGCCGCGCGCGCGCGCGGGGCGCGGGACGCCGAGGTCTGGCTCGTGGGCGCCGCCGGGGCTGCGGGAAAGCACGGGGTCGGGACGTGGAGCGGGCGGGCGGACGCGGAGCTCTCAGCCGAGCTGGGGCGGTGTGCGGGGGCGCTCGGCCCGCGACTTCGCTCCTGCCGCCCGCCGCGCGGGGGGACTCGGCGCCGGGCAAACTTTCTCCCCGCCGAGCTCCGGCCGAGATTGGGGGCGGCGGGCGGGGTGGCGGCCGAGCGCTGTTGGTTTCCTTTCACTTCCCGCGGCGGCCGCTGGAGATGAGGACGGCGGGGCTGGGGCGGAGCGGCCGGGGCCCCCGGGAGTGACAGTCGCCCCGTCGGGATTTCCCGCCCTCCCCAACCCCCCAGGGCCCGGGCCAGGCGTGCGCCGTGAGGGGCGGGCGTCCGGACTTGGCGAGCTGATGCGGACTCGCTTTTGAGCGGCTGGGGACGAGCGAAGCAGCCCCAAAATGGAGGACTTTGCTACCAGGACCTACGGGACCAGCGGCCTGGATAACAGACCTCTGTTCGGGGAGACGTCTGCCAAGGTGAGTGCGGGAGTGGGCCCCGGGCCAGAGTGCGAGAAATCCCGCCTCCCTCCATCCCGCTGGCTCCTTGCAGCCTGCCCGGAGGGTACTTGGAAGTGGAAAGAGCTGGTCCTGCGATCCCGCCTCCCTCTTGGGATGTTTGCCCTGCACTCTGCACCAAGAGCCGCTTGGAGTGGAGAAAAGTTCAGAAAGTTCTGGGCAGTTTGTGGGAAGTCCTTTACAGCGGAGGGAAAGTCCCGGGAAGGTTGCTTAAGTGCATTTTCCAGCTACCCACTTCAGGTGTGTGTCCAGAGCTTCAGTGGTTTCAGGAGTGCACTCAGAGCCCAGGGTTGTTTCTGATGATTGTTTAACTAGAGTTCTTAAGGGGATGAGGATGTGAAGCAGTTCCGTGAAGGTGGATGTTGGCCACAATCCCAGGAGGTGATCAGAGGGTCCCAGCCCTCAAATAGGCAGAGGCACTACATAAGTCCTTTAAAAGTGTAACAGTTTTCAAGAAGCATCATTAGATAGAGCCCCTGGCCAGCAGTTGACAAAAGCCTTTCTCTGCACTTAGCATTAACTTTCTGAAACTTGCTGCTTCCCTCCGCCCCCTCCCCCACACACTTGTCTGGGGGACAAAGAAGAAACTCTGTACTCAGCATAAAACTTTCTCAGAAGTCTGAGCAAGCAAGATTAACCTGCATCCCCTCCCCCCCCAGGGCCCCCTGACTTGTAAATGACAATGGTGGCCATTGACCCCTGAGCCTTGATAAGAGCAGTAAGCTTTTCAAAAGTGGCCGTGCTTAGTGTAGAGCTGTTATTCTTACCTTGTGGGAAGAGCCTGTACCGCACACAGGGAACTTCTCCCCCTGGCCGTCGTTGGGTAGTCCTAAATGTGGAAGCTGCCACTATACCATGAAGATTACTTATTATTAAATTCCGCATAGATCTTGATTTATCTTGGGGGGCTTTCATAAGAAATTTCAAGATGGATGTCCAGGTTCTTGTAACTTTCCATACTCCCAGCTCACCGTGCTGGGGAGCTCAAGTTCAGTAATGTTCCTCCTATTAAAGCAGACATTACTGAGCGTTCGTAGGTCTCTACTTGGTCCTGGGTGTTAGAGGAAAGCAGCCAGGAGTGGGAGATCTGGGCATAATGTGGAGATTCTGGTGGATATGTCCTGTGTCACAGCCCAGAGGGCATGTGTTTTGGGTACAAAGATGAAACTGGTTTCATTTATATGAAAACATTGTCCAGCTGTCCACAAATCAGGTTCACTATCTCCTGCACATAGCTTTCTGAGCACTGATTGGGAGTCTGGGTGAATCAGACTTTTAACTTCATAGGCCCTGGACTCCAGCAGCACTGGGCTTCGCGGTGTTGACTGATGCAGACATTGAAGCACCTGGGCTGGCTGAGGTATTTCACTGTGTTAGTTTCAGCACTTGGGAGGCTGGGGTAGGCGTGTCATTTGATCTCAGGTGTTCAAGATGAACCTGAGGTACATAGTGCAGTCTTGACCCCAAATCAAAACCAGAAGCCTTAAAAGCAGAATAGCAGCCGCCCCCTGACAAATGTGTAGATACTGAGAAATAATCGATGTTATTGGCCGACCAAATGCTTGAACGTGTGCTACCATCCATCATCCATTTGAAACCCATCCAAGGACATCAGTATCCAAATATAGCTCTGTTCATGACACACCTGAGTTCAAGCGTACAATGATTATAATGCCCTGCACTACTTAGGCAGCTTCAGAACATTATAGCACTGCTCACTTAAGGGAAAAGTTAAGAATAATATATAATTGTAAGTTTGCTACAACTTGCCTTATAAAGTGGATGGGGCCATTGCATATAAGTTCCATGGAATGGTGGAAGGGAAGAGATCCATGGTTTGATGTGGGGCAAATCATGTTTCCAATAAATTGAGATGCCTAATCTGGAGAAGCATCTGTCTTTGTTTGTAGCAAGAGCTTTGTGTGTAGCCTAAAATGGAGTCTCAACAATGATAGGACAGATTTCAGGACAGCCGTTTTCTTGGATGGGAGGAAGTGCTGGAGTGGAGAAGTCTTGGGAATTCTGAGAAATCACTCTCTCTCTCTCTCTCTCTCTCTCTCCCCCTCCTCTCTTGCACGTGAGTGGCTCTGGCTTACTCCCTTTCAGATTCCAGGAAACTAGACATAGTAGCCACCTAAGTGGAAGCTTGGTAATAAATAGTGAACTACTGTTTAGCAGAGAAAATCGAGACCAGGGAAAAACCCACTCTCTTATGACAAATTCTCAGAACTTTCAGTAATCTCGTTTCTCTAGAACAACCAACATGGTATATAGAGGCTCTCAGTTGTAGGTGTAATCTCTTAATTCTTAAGGCTAAGAGTACTGACACCCAGACAGAGGGGCGTCCTGAGGGTTTGTATTTCCTCAGCGCTAGGCAACAGGCTGGGCACTCAGTGTTCCTTGTTTGATCATCAGAGTCCTTTCTAAGACAAATGTTTTTATTTCTGTTGTACGGCTAAGGAAGCAAACTCCACGATGTTACTTGTTCAGCCACACGGCCAGTTCTCTAGCAGTATTTTGCCAGTTCCCTTTTGTGAGCTGAACAGTGGTGTGAATCCTGACTTAGTCATGTAGCCTGTGTGGCATGTTCTCACTTGTTGCCTCTTCCCAGGAAGCAGGGGTGAAGGGTTGCCCCAGCTCAGGCAGTGGGTTTTCACTCTTGACACTGAAATCTACTCCAGAAGAGGAAACCTAAAACTGAGTGGACTTGAGAGGCACCCAGGCGGACAGACCCGCAGGATCTCCCACCTTCCGTGCTGCTGAATGACCACGGAAGTGATTTCAATTACCGGAATTACAAATTGATTCCGTCTTCAGTGATAGGTTTAGGAATAGCTTCAGAGATGGAGCCACTAAAATAGTTCTTGTTCCAAGTGAGGGATGACAGAAGGGATGGTGGTCATGTTTTGTAAGAAACTGTACCTCATCGATACCTTTGAACATGTTATCAGTCTTGGTCAGAATACCAGAATGCTATTTTCACTGTCTTAAACCATTTCTTTCCAGCAAGGAGGCATTAAGAGTGCAGTGAGTCTGAGGCCGGCCCTGGATCTGCAGTTTCAGGCCAATCTGTGATACAGTGTGGCCCTGCTTCAAACAAACTAAAAACCAAGACATTCTTAAGTTCTGTTCCATAGTGCACTTCTTTCAGGTGGAAACCAAGCATGGCAGGACAAAATACTAAATGTCTGATTTCTATGGCCATGTTGTAGCTTTTGTAGTTTCTAAAACAGGACCTCATATGTGGACCCCCAAGTGCAGGGGCTGTATGCTTGCCTAGTAGACATAAGACTCCAGGTTTTATTCACAGCACTCCCTACCCCAACCACAACCACAACCACAACCACCTACCCAACTAACCAAAATACCCAGAAAAGACTTAAGTTCAGCAGTAGAGCACTTGCCTAACATGGGCAAGGCCCTGTGTATTTGATCCCTGGGACCAACGCCCCCAACACTCCCCCCCCTCTCTCTCCCTTCTTCCCTCCCTCCCTCCCTCTCTCCCTCTCTCTCTCCCTCTCTCCCCCATCCCGCAAACAAATGTTTGGGCCTTATATGTAATTTAGAATTTCTTTGTAGACCTACCAAAATTTTTAGACCCATAAATCCATTGTTTCAGGACACAACTAGTATAAATAAATTTTGAAAATGTTTTTGTACTGTCTTTGAGTTCAGTGTATGCTTTACTCTTGGAGTCCATTGCAGTTCACATCGGCTACATTTCAGGTACCAAACACCTATGGCTGATCCCATCAGTTGGACCATGTGTTCCAAAGCGAGTGGCTTATGGCTCTGGCAGGTTTTAAGCTCTGTTTGAGAAATGCCTTCCATTGCTGTGAGAGTTTCAGAAGCTCAAGGTACTGGTTTTCCTCACTGATACTAGTTGATGAGGGTGGGTGGGTAGTACTTTTAACTACTTTGGTAGTGTTTTATGCCCACTGCAGGAACATTCCAAGTCGTGGCTCTACAGAGCCATTTCTGGTGGACCCAGGGCTCTCTTCTTTGCTCCTCCACCTTCTTCCCTGCTGTAGTGTGAACTAAAACCTGGAGATAGTCCCTCTGTCTAGTCCTTGGTTTTAGAAAAACACCCATCTCTGCAGTAGAAGGGGGTCCAGTTGCCCAGGCTTGCTGTCATCATTTTTTGACTTTGTAATTACTTGTTAGGTATCTTAAATTGGTTTCAGTTGTCTAGGCTTCGTGGACCTGGGTGTGAAGAGGGACCGTGACTCAGTGAGAGAGCAAAGCATTTCCCCACAGCTAATGCAGATGGGCAGAGGACAAACGCATCACTTGGTGGGATGTAATGAAAACTGGTTTCTAGACAAATGTGTTCCAGTGATGGTGACTGTGCACAAGTATGTAATTAATCTAAGAAGAGCAGTGACATCCTGTTACTCATGGTGGAAAGTGAGGCTGGGGAGTTGCTGCAGTGGACTCCAAAGCAGATGGGAAAGGGAAGGGAGGCTTTCTGCAGAGGTCAGTGGGCTCTGAGGCTTTTGATGCTGGTTCTAAGAGTAAGATGCTCTTCCCACGTCCCTCAGCAAATAAGCAAGCAAAGAGAAGGGGTGAAACCAAGATGTCTTTCATTACTTGCAGTGTCCTAGTCAGAACTGGGAGTTTGAATGGAAGAGGAGAAACGTAAATGCTCTTTGTGATTTTTAGCCCCTTTGAATTAATTAGTTGATTAATTAATTTGCTGATTTATAGACAAAGCCATGGTCTCTGTGTCTCTGCTGCCTTCTCTTGCTTAGGCCCCCACAAGGCTGCCCTCTGAGCAGCGGAAGCTTCTAGTTTCTCCCGACAGCCTCATTTCTGTGATACCATGAGCACAGCAATGTCTCTCTCAAAGGAACTACCGTTGTCTTCTCTCATCTAGCCTGCCAAATCACATTCCCTTCTTGTGCCGAAGTTGTGGTTCTGGACAAAGACAATGCAACGACCTCTCCCTTTCAACTCTCTTAAATTTTCTCCCTCCCGTCTCAGGATCAGTGGACTTGGGATCCCTGTGGATGGGCCTTGGCCAGTCATGGAGTATTTGGAAAGCTCTGCAGAGCCATCTGGAGGGAGTTGAGATGCACTACTCGTACTTTTCTCTGTGCCTACTCTGTCCAGGGTCACACTTTCCACTGACCTTTGGAGCCCTCCTTCCCCCACTTCTGGGGATTGACCTCAGGTCGTCAGGCTTGTGTGGCAAGTGCTTTTCACTCACTGAACCGTTTCCTTGGCCTTGTAGCTAAGCGCCTCTCGATTTTTGTGGTCTTCCTGTAGTGCTCCCTCTCCCCGCAGACCTGAATCCTGTTCAGTCTGCTTTCTTTCTTTCTACTTTGGGACCTTGCAGCCCTGCTCTGTCCTTGCTTTCTTCCAATGAACCTGGCTGTCAAGGGGGTACGCTGGCACTGGTCTGGTTACTGTGAGGACCTCGGGTGGATGTGGCCGCTTCTAGAGTATGGGTTCCTTGAGCTCTTGGCTCTTCCTTTGTATGGCTTTTAAACATGTTAAGGTTTAGCCGATGTGAGGGATTAACATCAGCCCAACATGACCTGTATGCTTGTGAGATTCTAAAACAACACACCGTAAAGTCTTCTGCTGAGAAACTTGGGTACACTGGCTGCCCAAACAGGAAGTGGTGTTTTAAACTCTCAGGCAATTCAATTACTGTGTCTTCCTGTTGAGGTATATATAGCAGAGGCCAGTATTAAATGGGTGTATAATACAGTATTGTGTAAGAAAAAAACTGAGCCTATCCTCTTGGAAGCTCTAATTCATGTTACTCTTCCCCGGGGAAGACTGGACTTTTGCTCAGGTGTTGTGATTGCCTACTTCTTATGAACTGAATAATTGTTTTTCTTACAGTCATGTATAGATATGGTAATATTTTCTGAGCTCAGATTGTTGACAGACTTGAATGGTCCTTATGGGAAGTAAAATGATTTAAAAATCGTTGGCTGCCATCCACTGAACTGAGTACATGGTCCCCAATGAAGGACTTAGAGAAAGGACCCAAGGAGCTGAAGGGTTCGCAGCCCCTTAGGATGAACAACAATATGAAGTAACTAGTACCCTCAGAGCTCCCAGGGTCTCAACCACCAACCAAGGACTACACATAGTAGGACTGATTGTTCTGGCAGCATGTGTATAGTAGAGGATTGCAAAGTCAAGCAAAAGTGGGAAGAGAGGCCCTTGGCCCTGTGAAGATTCTGTGCCCCAGTGTAGGGGAATGCCAGGGCCCATAAGTGGGAGGGGGTGAGGTGGCAAGCAGGGGGGAGGGAAGGCAACAGGGGAGACAAACGTTCTTGTTGTTTTTTTGGGGTTCTTTTTTGGTCTTTTTTGTTTTGTTTTGTTTTGTTTTGTTTGAAGGGAAACTGGGAAAGGAGAAATCATATGACATGTAAATAAAGAAAATATCTAATAAAAAAATCATTGGCTGCTTTAGAAATTGGGGCTAAGTATGGAGGAGTCAGCTCAGTTCCCACTAAGCTCCCAGGAGCCTAGTCAGTCCTTAAAGACGTCCCATTAGACATGGCCACCATGGAGCAATGGCTGTCCTGCTGTGAGGACTCTCGTTTCCTAATCTCTACAGCAATGTAGCAATCTGTACACAACTGGAAAAGTACATGTTAAAAGTTAAGTGACTTATTCAAACCTACTAGTCTCTACGTGGCAGAAGAGGAGGTCTATGAGTCAGGTCTGTCATGCCCCTGCCTCAGCGTTTGTCCAATCTGCCATTCTGAAGCTTGAATGCACATCGTTATGTGCTTCTGTGGTTACAGATGATAGTTGTTTTTTTCTCCCCTTAAGCATGTAGACCGTGTTTGTGCTCTATTTTTACTTTAGTTTCCATAAATGGTGCTTCAGTGAACACAGTCTATTTCAGGTACATTTTTATCTGCTAGGAGAATCTGGTAGGATGAAGGTACAAAAATATTCATAACCTGAAGGTGCTTCAAACTGTGTGAATATGGTGAAATTTGTCAGACAATTAACACATGTCTGAATTAAGTTGATCAAAAAGAAGAGGGAATTTTGTATTCAGATTCATGTATAGAGATGGAAAATGTGTTAAATTGTCAGGAGGCAGGGTCTGTCTACATAGACCTGTCTGTTATGGAACTGTGTAGACCAGGTTGACCTCAAACTCACAGAAATCAGCCTACCTCTGCCTCCTGTGTGCTGGGATTAAAGGGATGTGCCCCCATGCCAGCCACCTGCAGTCTCGAGATTCCTCTCCATTGTCTCTATTTATGGTTCTGTTCAGAGTTCACTGTTCCCTTGGGAGGTCTCAGAACAGTCGTACCAATGGGCAGAGTTCACTGTTCACTGGAGTCAGCCAGTGAGGCAAGAAGTCTCGTTTTCCACGCATGTCCCTCTGGTTGTCTCTGGTGACCATATAAGGGGAAGATCCCATTTAGGCAGAGCCATACAGTTCAGAAGAAACAAACCCACTGACGGGGTGTGAGTTTTCTTACTTCATTAAGCAAAAGGAAACCTCCCGTGTTTCATTTCTTCTCGGGGTTTTTTCCTCTCAGGGCTAGCCATTACCATTACCCAGCCATTTCTAGAGCTTGTATGACCTGAAGTTTTCCTCTGTGACTGGAAGAGAAGCAAAGTCATTTCTGAAAATCTATCTGTAACTTAAGTTTGGGAAACAGGAAGCTAGGATGTGGCTCCAGTTCTAAGTGAAAGTGGAAGGAGAATCTGCCTAGTGTGCTTTGCACATTAGCATATCACTTTGCTTCCTTTACTAGAAGGAGTGAGTACCCAGGACCCAGAGACATTTAGGGGCTAGGAAGCTAAGAACTGTTAGATGTTATATTGTACTCTTTCATAGTTGGAGTTCTCAAGAATATCAGGTCAGACTTCTGAGTCTTGACCTGGAAGCATGAGTAGAATGTTAACCGGGCATGGTGACAATTGATCTCAAGAGCCCAGAGCAAATCAGTGAAGTCCACAACTCCATCCCAGGAAACATCCTAGGTCACATGCCTTTTCTCATGGATCATGCGTGCTGGAAGGGTAACAGAATACACTTGCTCTCCTGTTGCCATTGCTTTTTAGGTTCTACTTGGCCTTGGTGTTTTTAAGACATTGGCGCCCTTGGAACAAGCTGCTACTTGGTGTGTAAATTAAGAACAGAAATTAATTTTCTCACTGTTTTAAGAGGTTGGGAAGTCCAAGCCCAAGGTGTCAGTAGGATTAGTATCAGGTGGGGGCTTCTTTCAAGATGGTGACTTGCTGCCGCCCCCTGGGGGCAGTGATGGTGTGTTCTCAATATAGCAGAATGGAATGGTGAGAGAAGACTTTGCGGGGTGCTGATCCCCTGCAAGAGGGCACCCCCACCTTTGTGTATTAATCACGTCCCAAAGAAGCTATCCCTCCCTACCTCTTTCTACACATATTTTTTTCTACACAGGTTTTTTTTTCATAGCCCTGGTTGTCCTGGAACTCACTCTGTAGAGCAGGTTGTCCATGGATTCAGAGAGACACCAGCCTCTGCCTTCTAGGTGGTGATATTAAAGGCATGTGCCACTCTTTTGGTTAGGGTTTTATTGCCGTGAAGAGACACCATGACCAATGCAACTATTATAAAGCAAACCATATGGTTGGGGCTGGCTCGCAGTTCCATAGGTTCAATCCATTATCATATTGATGGGAAGCATGGCATCATGTAGGCAGATATGGTGCTGGAGGAGTCAAGAGTTTCACATCTTGATCCATAGAATCAAGGAGGAAATTGCAGTTCCATGCTGGGCAGAGCTTGAGCATAGGAGACCTCACAGTCCCGCCCCACAGTGACATACTTCCTCCTTCAAGGCTATACCTCCTTCAGAGCAGTGCCACTCCCCATGGGCCAAGCATTCAAACACATGATCTATAGGGCCAAACCTATTCAAACCACCACAGCCACCATGCCTGGCTCCCAAGAGGATACCACTTAAGTCAGCCCTGGGGAGTATTTCCATATTAAATTTGGAGGATGCCACTGTATAAGGTGAAGTTCAGCCTTTCAAGCTCATTTCTGCTTCATTTTTGGTCAATGCTGCATAGATTTGTTGGCAACACCTGCCTCTGGATTCTTGTATATTCCTTACTTATCCTTAAAAAGGGCTTCTCAACTTTCCCACTGCAGTGGTTCCTCATTGCCCCAGCTGTGCCCTGGTCATTCTTCATCTACTGTTTTCTATTCTCAGTCATTAGAAAGAGAGGAAAGTGAAAGCTTGGGATGTTGGAGGGACTTGAGATTTTATGGCCAGTGGTATTTTGCATTGAGAACCGGTGACCAGTGGTACAAATGGGGATGACGGAGTGAGGAAAAGCATGGGTACAGGAGGGACAGCAATGCAGGCCACTTTGAGATCCTCTTAAGGATGCAATGGAGACTGGGCACTCCTTTCTCGCTCAGCATCTGCTTTGTGGGAATGGCTAATGATAGAATAATGGGATCAAGAATGGGACTGAGAACCCAAGGATAGAGAGTGTTCCCAGCCACTTTCTGGAGAGGTTGGAAGCAGTCAACTCAAAAGACCAGTGAAGCAGAGTGAGGGACTAGCTGAGGCGAGAAGCCAGGAGTCTGCAGTCAACCTCCTTTCTTTAACGCCATCTTGATAATTCTGGGTGGTGGTGTTGGCAGAATACGGTGAGATGCAACAGAGTCACTGAACACTGGCAGCCCTCACATAGCCCTCGATAGGAAAAGGTGTTCTGGGAGGATGAAGGCATATGCCATGGTACAAACTTAGAAAGTATGCAATTAGGCTGGACTTCTATTATATGAAGTGGCTCAAAGTCTGAAAATAAAAGCAGCTTTGGCCTTACCATCCCCAACATTGACATGTAGAGGGAGAGATGAGTAGTTTTAAGATATTTAGAATTATCCAGAGCTAGGTTTAGTGGCTTAGGCAGTCCCCAGCGGCTGTTGGGGGCTTTTAGACCACGTGACTCAGGGTCAGATTCCCAAGACACTTCCTCCAGGGAGTCTCTGGTGCATTTCTGAAATTGCTAAACCCCACCGTTAGTCTGCAAGGGAGGTCCACAAATCACAGCTTTGGTGTAGCAGAGTGGTTATGCTCTGGTTAATGAATGGGGTCCAGTTTTGGGGACAGGAGGAGAGAAGGTGAAAGACTAGGACACGAAGGATTTGGCATAGCACTTAGTTGAGATGAAGAAGTGAAGTTGGTATGACTGAAAAGTGTCTTAAGCTGGCCTGGAAAATAAAATGTCCAGCCTGGTGAAGGAGGATTAGTGCGACTAGGACACAGGAACGTGAGCCGTTTTGGGGAAAGTTTGGAATCGCCACCTATCTTGAAGTGTCTCTCGTCTTCAAGAGATACCTGAAGTGCGGTTCCAGGAAGCACCTGAGAGGATGTTGGGCAGGACCAAGTCACAGATGGCATTGTTCTGCTACACGCCCATCCCTTAAGCAGAAGCCACTGTTGGCTGTGTGCGGCTCAGGTCCCAAGTCAAAAATGAGCTCCCTCTGCTGGTGAGAGGCTTTAAGGAAAGCCAAATGCTGCTGGCCACTAGTGGTTTAATTCCCTAGATGCCAGCAGTGCTGAAGGAGAGGCTGCCTGTCTATTAACTGCCAGCCTTTATGACAGCACACAGGCAATGTGTCTTACTTTGATGTAGTAAGTGTAAAATGGGTGATTTTGGGGGGTCTTGAAGTGGGTATCTCTTTCCTAAGGGATGATATCCAGAAAGGGTTTGTTTGAAGTTGAAGAGATGTTGAGTTACGGATGAGGGATAGTCAAATTTGGAGCAGCTTCTCAACCATTTCACCTCATCATTCACATTTCACTGTTTTGCAAATGTACCTATCATATCCCTAGCTTATTTAATGGGCCAGTATGAGAACTGATTGCGTATGAAAAAAACCTGCATTTTTATATACAATGCCATGTAACAAATTCTGCCTAGAGCCAGAAGTTTGCCTCATTTGATGATCCAGCTCACGTACTTTGATGAGCGAGAGCTGCCACCTACCTCAGAAGTGTCCTGTCTTCAAGACGCCTAACGTTGTGTACAGTAAGATGTCCTTTTCTCTTAGCTAAGTACTAACCATACACCATGGCTATACCTTCCCTTTTGAGGGGCAGCAGTAAAATGAGGATGAACATTCCCTTTTGCAGAACTTCACAGAGATGTGCTTGTACAGTAGATGTTATTAACCCCAGCAACTTCCCCCTCCCCAATTTGAGAAGTTCTACCATCTTTACTCAGTGGCAGCACTCAGTGGCTTAATTGACAGCTCACTCTGCTATGTACGAATGTCACTGAACACACATGCTGTAACTGAGATCTGACAGCTGAGCTGGCTATACCAAAGAGCATGGGTACTGGGTAGTATCAGCACTGTGAAAAGGATGATTTAGACCTTAGGCAGGATGGAGCTAGCCATGATTTTATTATGCTACTCAGATTAATGTGTAGTTTAAAACATATACATTGTCTATTTTTGGAATTTCCCTTTTGGATTTATGACCCACAGGTAACTTGAAGCCATGGAAAGTAAAGACTCATTGAAGGAGAGACATGAATTTAAATCAGAAACTATTTCATAGGCAATTTCCCCCATAAATTCTCCTACCTCTTCCTACTTTTTAAGTGTTCCTCGAAACTTCTTTAGAGTTACACCTTCATCTTTTTACTGTTTGGCTTTTTGTTTTGCACAAAATCTGCTTTGGGAGTAGGTAGGGATAACGTAAGTTGCTGTGGAATTGGAAGACTGAACATGCTGCTTGTGGGCATTCTAAACTCTATAGCAACAGTGTTTCCCAAGAGTGGATGATAGCTGCTGGCTCCTGGATGTTACTGTCAATATCCTGTAAAACCCTTTGCTACCTGAGCTTGAGTTGATGCGTACCTTCTCACAGTGTGCTGGGCAATGACTGGTCAGGCAAGATTGGTGACTAGTCCCATCTGACCACAAGTGTTGTCTGAAGCAAATTCAGAATTGTAAATTCTTGAAACTATCATTCAGTTCATTTTACTCTATCAAACAAAATGGGGTAAAGGATCCACTTGGGGTCACATAGAGGCAGAGTAATCTAAGAAATAGGGCAAAAATAAAACTTGGGGGTGTGGAATAGTTTCTAGGAACAATAACACTAGCTGAAGACAGAAAAATTTGAGTTTCAGTTTATCGCATTTGTCTCCATTTACTATTTAGCTCCAACTTGGAGCACATTCTTAAATGCACTTTGACACCTTAACTAGTAAATGAATCATCAGTTCTTTGATTTGGAGATTGGCTAGAAGAGCCTGCTGAACACTGGAATATAATCTTTGTCCCAGACAAAGGATTTCTACCCTAAGCTCTGAACTATCAAAGTGGTTTGCTCAAGACTTATACCAGATCTTGTTAAAAATATTTTGACTCAGCAGATCTAAAAAAAAAAAGAGAGACTTGATTTTGCATTTAAACCAGTTCTTAGGTAAGGCTAATACAGCTGGCCCATATACCATATTGGAGTAACCAGGTCTGGATACTGCATTCAAAGTGAGAAATTTCTAATGAACTCTGTGGTTCTTCTGACCTGGATTTATGGTACTCAACAGCAGAACTGAGGGCAAGGCACTGGCTGCCACATCTTAAACAGCTGACCTCAGGAACAACAAAGAGAACTGCATTTTAGCAGAGTAATGTTGATCCAGGAAATCCTGTCGAATGTCTCTCTAGAAGGCCAGGCAGGGGAATATTTATGTAGGCATGTTTTCACTACATGATCACCAGTTATGCTACTGTAATAGGCTAACAGGGCATACTAATAGGCTTTGTGAGGTGCCATCTGTCAATTGACAGCAGTAGTAGCTTTTAGGATATGCTGTCTTAGCAAGGAATGTGAAGCTTTTTAAAAGAGGTCCCAGGGGCGAGGGGAGTAGGCCTGATAATCTTCTTTTACTTAGAATTATAGGTTTTCCTGAGCCTTTTTTCCATGTTCAGATTATACTGCAATTTCATCCATGTATGTATGTATGTATGTATGTATATATATATGTTATGTATGTTACGTATGTACGTTCGTACGCACACATTGGAAGCCAGGGGTTGATGTTCGATCATTTCCTTTATCATTCTCTATTTTTTGAGATAAGATTTCTTAATTCTCGGCCCTGTGAAGGTTCTGTGCCCCAGTGTAGGGGAATGCCAGGGTCAAGAAGTGGGAGAGAGAGGGGTGGCAGGCATGGGGAGTGGAGAGGCAACAGGGGTTTGTTCTTGTTGTTTTTGTTTGTTTGTTTTTTTGGAGGGGAAACTGGGGAAGGAGAAATTTACATGTAAATAAAATATCTAATAAAAAAAAAGATTTCTTAATTCAGCTACTCTGGTTGGCCACTGAGCTCTAGACACACCCGTCTCTACATCTAATTTAACTCAAGGGAGGACTTACAGAATCACAAAGCAAAACACAGCTGTGGTGTGTGTGTCTACACATGTATGCTGTGTATGACCAGAGGCCAGGAGAGGGTGTCAGATCCCCTGAAGCTAGAGGTACAAGTGTGAACTGCTTGAGAATGTGCTAGAAACCAAACTTGGGTTCCAACTCTCCAGGCCTCATGTCCTTTTTTAGGTGAATGCTGGGGATTGGTCCAAATCAGATCCCCTGACTTGTGTGGAAGGCACTTTGCTAAGCAAGCCATCTCCCCAGTCCCCTTTCCCCTAGTTTTAGAAGATGTCTGGCCAGTTGGTTCTCCATTGGTTTTGATCTTTTATTTTTCCTCTCCTATTTACTCTTGATTTTGGTGGACAAGCTGCTGTGACATTTGGAAACTGCACAGCAACTTTCTGCAAATCTCTTGACAGGGGATATACACAGAATATACAGCTGTTTCACAGACGTGTACAGGACTTATCCTTATGCACTCTGATAATAAGCACATATACATTAGTCATATGTGGAAGGAAGTTAAGTGACTGTTAAGATTGTTCCCAGGTCTCTTTACTAAGAAACGGTCTTAATTTTTGGTGTGTTGTGTTGTTAAGATCTGTCAAGTTCTTAGTGAAGTTAGGGTATGTCCTTGCATAGGTCAGGCACACCTAAAACCTACTATACACCCAGCTTTGCCTGCCATTTTGTGTTTTTCAAAAGTAGAGAACTTGAAAGACAAGTTTTACTTTAGTTTAAAGTTTATTTGCTGTTTCCATACTCTCTTTTTTGTTGATACTTAATCAACCTTTCAAGGGCCAGAGTGGTGTGGAGTCTGCCTCGCATCATGTGCAAGGCCTCAGCTGGAGACCAGTAGCCCCTGCTCTATAAATATGAATTCATTTCAGCTTTGGCTTCTTGGTGACCCTGAAGCCCTGAAGTACTGTTTCCTCATCAAGTCTTAAGTCCCAACCTTGTTGTATATATGACATTTCCCCCTCTGAGGATGGAGATGTTGAGAAATCAAACCTAGGGTCCTGTACATGCCAGGCAAGTGCTGTATTACTGAGTGACAACTCTTGCCCCCTGTTCTATAATCTTACAAATAACTTACCAACTTTATTACTTTGTAATATGGTTAAGCTTGGTTTCAGAATTTGTTGTAATTTTTGTCAGGTACTTTACAACACGCTGGGCCCACATTTACCTTAACCTATAAAATTTAGGTTATCCACACTTTAGATATTTTTATAGAATTGGCTAGATTAGATATGAAAATCATTCCTCTCTGGTCAAGTAACTTTGTTTATATTACTAAAGTCTTACTAAGTTACACTTATACTTACACTATCCCCTTGTCTCTCCAGCACGGCACTCTAGTATTTCAGGTGGACAGAGCCACTTCCTGTGCCGCCTGAATACACTCATATTTGTTTGATGCCAAGGTTATGCCTGGCACGCTGGGCATCATCCCCATTACTCCTCATGTTAGGAATAGTAATCCCTAACAATGCGAGCACTCCTCAGTTGCCCTCATTTCCCAGAACCATTTCCACATTCCTATTACCACAGCTTTTTTATTTGGAAGACATCAAAGGACCAACTCTTGGTCTCTTCATTCTATAGGATTCCAGCTTCCATTCTGGCAGCAGCCCAGTCCAAGTCATCTGGCTTACAAACTCTTGTCTCTTTCAGGACCGAATCATCAATTTAGTTGTTGGCAGCTTAACCACCTTGTTGATTCTAGTAAGTATCTTTGTTTTGTTTTGCCATATTTATTCTGTTGGCCAGTTTTGAGAACTTTTAGTATCAATTCTCTCCAGACAAATGACTTTTAAAGAGGGTACAAACACGTAGAATATAACAGTAATAGTAAAGAGTAAATCAGTCGAGCTTGCCATTGTTACCTGCTTAATAAATCTGAAAAAGTGACAGTAACGATAACCAATTTCTCTATCAGTGATCATCACCTCTCCCATTTCTTTTAATGCCTTAAACTTACTTTGGCCAAGTTTTAAAAGACCTAGCTAGGATTCAGGAAAATTTTAATAATTCTGTATAGCACATTAGAATACATGTGATACACATTCTATAGGGGTGTATCAGACTAAAAAGCGAGTTCCTAAAGTCTGATAAACAAGGATTAAGTTTGCTTTTTAATACAAGGTAGAAACAAAGTGGGGATCAAAAACCTATTGTTCCATAAAACCAAGCCAAACCAGCTTTGCACATATTCAGTTATTGTTTTTCTTCTCATTTTGTCATTTTAATTTTCCACAGCATCTTAGCAATATTGAAAACAAATAGATATTAACAGTTTATGCCTGAGTGTGTGTGCCACACCATTGTGGAGGTTGTTTTGATAAAATGGAATGCTTCATGAGTTTGCATGTCACCCTTGTGCTGCGGGTCATTCTAATCTCTTTAATGTTCCAGTTTTAGTGTATGTTCTGCCAAAATGAGCACTGTTCACTTGATAGGAATATTTATAATCCCAAGATAATCAGATTAACCTTGGGAATGGGATTTATTGTTCATGTTGCTTGTTTGTTTTGAGACTTGTTTTGCCTTCTTTCATACTCGCTGGAAAAATTAGGAAGAAGTGTTAACTGACTTGAACAGGATTTTATGATGTAAGAAGTATTACCTTGCTTTGCCCCAGTCTAACCACACCTTGGAATTCCACTCAAGGCCTTATATATTTCTCTCCACACAGGTAACACTGATCAGTGCTTTTGTGTTCCCTCAACTACCTCCCAAACCACTGAATATATTTTTTGCTGTCTGCATCTCTTTGAGTAGTATTACTGCCTGCATACTTGTGAGTACTATGTAGAATTTAAATGTTTTTAAGAGCTTCCACAGTAGTGCTTAGACAGACTGCTAGCCCCTGGGTCTATAGAATAGGGCAGCTCTCCTTTAATTCCCCCCAAATTTGCTTCTAATTTGGACAGATAGGTCCACTTTGATTTGCGATCTTCCCAGAATATAGACAATTAACATCACATTTGTCAGGAAACAAAGAGGCCCCTTTGTGTACCAAAAACATCCCCCACCTCAGAGGTTGATGGTTGGTTCTTCTCTGTTATTTCAGTTAATTAACTGTTGGATTTGCCTTTCACCTTATGAAACAGTAAAACCTTGGTGTGGGGTTGTGGTTCAGTGGGAGAAATGACCTAATATGCAGGGTCCATAGGCTTGACCTCTATCTAACACCATTTTTAAAAAAACCAAAGTTTTGTCTTTTTGTTATAGTTTAAAAAATCTTTAAATTGTCTCAAACCTGCATAGGTTGTAAGCATTAACACTCGAATAGAACTAGTCCTAGGTCGAATCTTTGAAGTTTTCTTGTCTCCTATGTTCTGTAGGAGACAAGGTTCTGAGTGACCAAGGTTGAGATAGTGAAATTATGTATTTACTTATGTAAGCCCTCTTCTATACCTAATCTGAGTAAGTTACATAAATCTAGTGCCCTCCCTTCTAGTAATTCAAATACACTAAAAATGTATCTAGGTATAATCTCATCTAGCTTGCTTAGTATACTACTTTGATATTAGAACCCAATAAATAACAAAAACAGGAATACATATGACCTTGGACCATGGAAACACTTGTTAGCGCTACATGAATCATAAAGAATTAAACTATCTCAGGACAATAAATTCTAATACTATCCATATAAAAGAATCATTAGTTGTATTTTAACACTGTAACAGTTGGTCATTACTTAAATTTTTATTTGATTCTTTTTTTAGATCTACTGGTATCGACAAGGAGACTTAGAACCGAAATTTAGAAATCTAATTTACTATATCTTATTTTCTATCATCATGTTATGTATATGTGCAAACTTGTACTTCCATGATGTGGGAAGGTGAGACTGCAGAGATGAAATACTTACCAGGACTCTTGGAAATCTATGTGAATTTAACTGCTGCAAAAAAGTATGCTGAAGAACTGTCTACAGAAGTCTGACACATGAGTTTTTTCATGTTAATTGTAAATCTGAATCCCCTCGTGCTAGGGGGCTGTACCACAGAGCTCTGCGTCCCTTTAAAAAGCTGAAACATTCCAGCCCTCAAATAGCAAACAATTTTTACTTTTGATCTTTTTTTTTTAACAATTTAATTGCATGGCTCAAAATCTTGCATTTTAAGACAAATACTCTTTTATTTCTGTTAAACTGAATATACAATTATTGTTCCCTAGGCAACCAACTTTTGCTTATTACTACAGTTTCACATTAATAAACAGATGGTGAAAAGACAACTTTGATTGTGAAGATCTAATTACATTAATAAATAAAATAATTTATACAAGTTTCCTTTTTTTTTTTTTTTTTTTTTTTTTTTTTTTTTTTTTTTTTTGCCTTTTCTATAAGGATCATATCATTAAAGCCCACAGGCTAGTTTTCTATAAGGATCGTATCATTAAAGCCCTACAGGCTAGTTTTGGCTTTACCTTAGGAATGACTCTTGATTTGTTTTCTTTTGATATAGAAGCAAACTTTGTTTTTTAAAAGTGCCTGAGGGAGAAGCTACACTGACCCCCACCAGGTAATGCACTAGGTGAACAGCATACTCTAATACCCTCAACTATCTTCTGGGCAATTATATAGTAAAACGTAATAAAAAGTCATGGTTATCCGACACAGGCAATATTACCTTTCCCCTCATTTAATTTCACTTCAAAGTGCTAACTGTAAACTAATGACTG
>NW_022196901.1:5816482-5816936 GCF_008632895.1 Mastomys coucha
TGGCAACCAAAACTCTTGGGATGGCTCCTTTCTTTGGAGACAGACAATGGCTTCTTGAAGTACCTGTTTCTAATAATCTAGTGACAGTTTACTAAGTCCTCAACATCCTTTGATTCTTCAGAAACAGGACTGCCCAAAGATGATCCAATTATATTTGATTCTTCCTGATGATGTTGGAATATGGGATCTGTAATGAGTTAAGTTAAAGTTAGTACTAAATGTATGTTACTGATTCTCCATTCAGTCCAATATTTTACCAAAGTGTAGGATTTAGCCAACAAGAGAACACTGATAGAGCAAGAGAAAATTAGCATGGCTGCATAAAACAACTGCCTGACTTTCCCCCCCTTTCTATTTATCAGGCTCATGATTAAGTCTTAGAGTACCTGTTAGTGTTGTCAAAGGCAAGACAGATTCAGTATCTATAACATCAGATGCCTGGATAAAGCCATGT
>NW_022196901.1:5817687-5842374 GCF_008632895.1 Mastomys coucha
ATCAGATGAATGAAGATCACTATCAACTGTCAGTTCTGCTTGGGATAGTGAAGAAGTGATATCCTCTGTAGCAACAGTTTGAATGATGACTCTTGGTGTGTGACACTGTACTGTGACATTATCGTTTGTGTTCAACAAATGTTCTGGCTGTAACACATTAAAGGAAACTATCAATGACAAAATGACGAAGAACTGACCGTCTCCCTTTCCCATACCTTTCACCTCTACAGCTACGTCATCACTTTTCTACACCTATGTTTATGAACCCTTCCTCTTGTACATTTCCTATGTGAGTGGGTATCACTCTTTGTTAAAGAAACAGTGGAGATTATAGGTGTACCCAAGGAAGAACTGCATGCAAATATTGTATCAAGGACAAGTAGTATGAAATACTCTGATACCCAAAATACTTTACATTTTTATCAAGTGTCAAACAATCAAGCACTCAAAAATTATAATTATGTAACATACGGATAAAGCATGAACAATGATCTGTTCAGGAGAAGCAGGAGCAGCAGCTGCCAGGGTTACTGTGGGACTGGTGGTCAGTGTTAGGGGAAGGCCTTGACTTGAGCTTGTTTGAAGAAGGTAGGTGCCTGGAGTACCAGTGGGCTGTAAATGGAAAGACTAAAGAAGAGAAAGAGATTCAGCACAGGTACAAAAGCCTATAGATGAACTCTACATCTACATTTAACAAGACTGACTGGAATGTAGTAGCTGGCAACTGCACTTGCCCATCATGAAGGTACAAATGCTAAAGTGAATATTCTTTATTAGGTAAACTGTCTCCAACCATCTGAGATAGAATGAGTAAAGCATTAACTATATCTTTTGCTCCCATGCATTTCTATGTTCTGGTTTCAATTAAGTATCAATATAATAGATTCAGGAGCCACCATGGGCAATGCAGGAACCCAATTTTCAATCACCCCTTTAAGCTTTAAGAAAAACAAAACAAACAAAATAAACCAAAACCAAAACAAAACTCTTAGGACGAGCAAGATGTCTTAGTGGGTTAAGGCATTTGCCACCAAACTGGATCCACAAAGTAGAACAGACTGGCAAGTTACCCTTTGACCTCCATCACCATTAAGGCGTGTGCTTCCTGCTCCTATAACAAGATGTGGTAATAATAGTTTAACTTTTGAAAAGTATATTAGCAGTGCTTATTTACATGAGTGTTTTAATAATGCTAGGAAACACTACTTGGAAAGATGGTTAACTAGAAAAACGTGTCTCTATGATGAGTGTGTGTTATCTTAATAACCCACAGAATAAGTATTTTTTTATACATTAGGTAGTGGGTAAGCTAGATAATTTATTTTTCAGTTTAATATTGTCTTGGCCAAAATCTTTCCTGTGTCTTGAATCCCTGAATACAGGTTTTCTTATTGCTAACAAGGAGATAATATCTATGTCTCATGGAAAGGGCTGGTAGACATAGAAACTGTTAAAGTGTCTTATCACCCACTGGGAAATTTAAGTTTTTCTCTGCTTTCTCAAAAAGTGAAAACAATAATTTTTCTAAATCTAAGAATTTACTGCAGATAGCAAGGAATACTATATATGCATATACATTTCAAGTGTCTTTATACACTTAAGTCTATATATTTCAAGAGAATTACATGGATGGGTGTTTTGTTTGCTGTTTGTGTGCCCAATATGTTCCTCATGCCCACCATGGAAAGAAAAGGGTATTAAATCTCACCCTGGAACTGAAATCACAGATGGTTGTGAGCTATCATGTAGGTGCTGGGAACAGAGCTCCCATCCTTTGGAAGAACAGCTAGGGCTCATACTCCTGAGCAATTTCTCCAACTCTAGATAGACTCTTAAAACATTTTATATAACCTCCTAGGTAAAAACCCTTAACACAACACCCAATACATGTGTATATTTTCCCCCTTTAATTCCTTTCCTAAGTAAAAATAAACAAGTTCTGTTTCTATCACTGTTAAATATGCTGAACATTTCCCACTGTGAGACCACAGAAGAGAATCTGTAGATACTCTGGCAATCTTCCAGGGAGCTACCAAAAAGTATTGACTACATTACTGTATTAATAGCTAATCTTTAAAATAAATCTTGAAGCAACATGAATAGTGCTTACATCTTTTTAGTAAAACAGAGGGAGCTAACTTGGCGTGCTTTAGGAAGGAAGGCGTGAACTGGGACTTTTGCTCTTTAGATTTTCATTACCCCTAAATGAAACCATGTACATTTAAATTATGACCTGTTTCCCCCCAGCTAGAGACAACCAAAAACTACTTCAATCATATCCAGATGTTTATTTCGAGAATTTCAAATAAGTGAGAACCAAAAGAGATTTTTTTTTCACTTACAGAGCTACATGTAGATAAATCCATTGTTAAGCCAAAAGTGTCTTTTTATCAATGATTTTTGGCTGACTGAAGCTGCAGCTTCTGCTCCTACCCAGCATAGTAACCACATTGCTAACCCAAAGTTCAAAATTGAGCATTCTTGTTTGAGTTCTTATGTAGACAGATACTTTCCTTTCTCTTAGACAGATACTTTCCTTTCTCTTAGATTTGATTATTTGATAGCAAGTGTGTAGTTTGCACACATGTGCAAATGCGTATGTGGGACAGAGGCCAACATAGGTGTCTTCCTCAGTCTCTCTCCAGCTAATTTTTTAAGATAATCTCTCTTACTGAAATGGAGCTCCCTGACACGGCTAGACTGGCTGGCCATTAAATCCCGCAATAGTGGAATGCCCAGGTTTTTTACATCAGTGTTAGAATCTTATGCTTACAGAGTCATCTTCCCAGCTCCTGTTAACTGGTAAACTTTCACATTTTTACAAATAACAAGGTTTATTAACTAATCAGGAAGAACTGGAACTAGGAATTTTATATGCAGTGGCCAATGTTGACTGTCTACTCAACATACTCAATAAATGCTACCAACAGTTCATGAAGGCTCCACCGGCTCTCCTAGTAATCAGTCTGACCTAAGAGTCAGCACAAAGTCAGACTGGTTTACTCAGTACTACTGTCACTTTGGGATGTAAGAAAAGCATTGGTTTATATTCACATGGAGAAGAAGCAACATGACAATGACACAGAAGTGGATGTCTCATTTATGTCTAGACTGTCCATCTGGCCTCAGATTTCTAATTTCACAATAACAGTTCCATTAAAGATACCTGATCTTTGTTTTGCATAAAAGTAGTCAATAACTATTATCTCAAGTATTACTCACTGGAAGAATCTCAAATGTTTGTAGTGTTCCACTGTTTAGTGTTATAGTTTCTGAGTCAACAGAAGCAGCAGGGGAGTCTGTTGAAGCTGTAGCGAGAACAAGGACAATAATAAAATGCTTTGCAAAGTTTTTCCAATGGTTTCAGCTGTCATGAAGGAAATCTCATAATGAATAATTTGCCTGTAAACCTAAAGTTGCATGATGGACTTATCTGGGATGCCACAATGAATAGACACACACAACAGCTAACTTTAGCCCACTGTCAGCTTTACTAAAACAGTCATGCCTACCATGTTTTTTAAAATATATATGCTTTCATACTTTCTAGAAAGCAATAGTAACACCATAAGCCTCATAAAGCCAAAGATGCTATTGGAACTGTATAAGAGGTTTGCTGTTAACTCTTGGTGTACATCAGAAAGTGTTGCAAGTGTTAGGAAGCAAGAACACACCAAGGCTAATGTGTAAAGAGAAAAAGAAACTTAGAGTAACATTTTGTGGAAATTTTTAGTAAGCACTATAGATATAGACTGGCCTCGTAACCTGAGAGATTAGTTCTAATAGCACTGCTTCTTCCATGCCACAGAAAAGAAATTTAGTCTAAATTTAATATCTGTCCTACCTCTATAGAGTTGTTATGAGTAAAAGTAATTTTACAACTAAATGAATTTATGAAAGCATTTTTTTCAGAAGACCATATTTGAGGGGGTCTAGTGAGCAAAATTAAGCGAATGCTAACAATAATGAATGGGTTACAGAACTCTTACTATACTCACATATCTTGCTGGAAGTAATAAAATACTCTTAAAAATTATTAAAAAGAGATGGTACGAATGCGTATTAAGGTTCCATTTATAAAATATTTGCTGTCTTAATGGATATTGTCATCCTAATGGTGGCTAACATTCTCCTGGACAATCTATTAGTCAGTAACATTTCATATATTTATTTAGACTAGAAACTTCTCTCACTTCAACTATACAAAACATGAAGGGCCAAATAATTGAGTAAGGCAAGTAATGTAATTAGTTTAAATGTTTCTAAAGTAGTTTTGTTGTGCTGGTGATCAAATGCAGGGCTTCACCCATGCAAGGCAAGTGCAGCCCCCTCAAAGGTAACTTTGATAGTCATTGCATATATAGACACATATGGTCAAAGTATCAATATATGCCCATTGTTTCTAAAAAAGGGCACCAGCAGGGTACATTTGGATGTGTGTGTGTGTGTGTTTATATTTGTTCTATTGACAGAAAACACTTAGCATCTTATAGATGAAGTCAAGAGACACAGCATGGAATAGGAGGGTATCCTGCAAAAACTTACTCAAAATGCACTAATAAAATGCTCGGGTGTTACCAAGTTCAGACTTGGACAGTAACCTTTTCATAGGCAAACAGCATCATGTAGGACCACCACCACCACCAAAAAAAGGGGGGAGGGGTGCATGGCAAATAAAGATGATTCCAAGAACTGGAACTCATTTCTGTCACTGCAGTCAAAGAAATGTCAGAAGGGGGAGGAAGGTACACCTGCAGCTGAAGTGAAGTCTTTCTATATAGCTGGGCTCCTGAGATCTTCTAAGCACAAAACTCACAGGCAAAGATAGCTGAGATTAAAAACATTTTCCTGCATCAAACTGTCCCTTTACTACCTTAATTTTTCCCCCAACCTTTTATAAAGATCCTATTTTTAAAAATACACTACCTCAGATCCATTCCTATGTTGTTTGCATTCTGGATAACTTATAAATGGCATGTCACATTGAATTCTACCTCTCTGCTTGCTAACTAACGTTTTAGGAAAATTTTCTACTAATCAGTGATTTAGGTATCTATTTGGTTAATTTCTATAAAATCCTTATCCTTAATTATAAAATCTAGAGAGATGATTTAGAAATACTTGTAGCTGCTAGGTGGCTGAAGCTCTTCCTGTCATGCATTTGTTCTTGTGCAAATGTTAACGGAGGTAAACATAAAATGCCTTAGATCTCCCAATTCAATTTCCATCACCACTCTAGCAGACTAAAAGGCACTGGAGCCATTAACTAGATCCTAAGGCCCAATGGCAAGGAGTCTTGAGGCGCCAACACTTACAGACGTGGGTGATCTGGACTGGAATCTGCAACGCTGCCATGGGGCTTGGAGAGATGGCTGTATTATCTTCCAAGCGGGCGACTCTGATCTGAACATGTTGTACACTGGAATTGCAATTACTGTTTGGAACTCCAGATCCTGATTTATTCTCCAAAAGCACTGGGTTGTTTTTTTGGTTCTCATGTAACTGTTTAAGACCTTTTATTAAGACTGAAGGGAGATGGGTAGACAAAAAGAACATTGACTCTCCAACAGACCACCATCTAAGCAACAAGGGAAGTAGGGTGGGAGGAGGGTAAGGAGGGAAAGTATTTGGAGTAAATAGTTGTATACTACACGTGAGAACTGTTAAGATAATATTATAACATCCATCATAACATTAAAAAAGGATTAAAAAAATTTTTTTGGAGATGGGAGTGGTCTTGCTATATTGCCCAGGTTGGTCTCCAATTGTTAGACCTAGTGATCCTCTATCTCAGCCCCTCAAACAGCTTGGATTTAAAGACATGTACCACCATGCCTACCCAGATTTTAAAAATACTAAAATCATACTGTTCTTGCCATCAGAACTATAACAAAATAGAAATGGGTGCACATTGTTAAGGGCATGGAAAGAGTATCTTCTGTGTCCTACATCTTCTGGTACAATTATTTAGGAAGTTTATTTTGAAATGAATAGTGTGCATTTTTTCCACCAATGACTCAAGGGCTGCACTTGCTGTCAAATAGTAGAATGTACGCAAGGTCTTTGGAGTGTGAGGGAACGGTGTCAGTCTGTAGTGATCTGCCTGCCTTTGCTTTCTTACTGCTGAGATTACAAGTGTGAACCACAATATCCAGATTTTGCTCCTTCAACGTAATCTACATTAATCCTCTCTAACTGTGACCCTCAGCATTGAACGCTCCTTTGAAAACTGTAAGTTGGGAGTGTCATAAGATGAGAAATTTGACAGCCTAAAGCAGACTCTGTAACTTAGGTTAGTACCTAAATGCAAAAAACACAAGTCTTTAAGTGAATCCCATTTAAGATCTCTGGATTTAGTAACAAAAGTAGAAACCCACAGAGCCTATTTTCTATAAAACAGAGTACCAGATTTTCCTCCAAATAACAAACTTAACTCATTTTAAAGAAAGATTTGTACTAAATGAAACCATGTAAATTTACTTCCTCTTTATAGTTTACGTGGAAGAACATGAACATATGTAAATGTGTCCTCCCCTTACAGGCTTTGGGAATTACAAATCTCACAGATTCTTCTCTAGAGCAGAAAAGACAAGTACTGAAAGAAACAGGGCAGTTTAAATGAAAACCTGCCATAATGGCCTTTACTTGAGGCAAAGAGCTTCTAACCACTATTTTTCAGAAGTAACACTGTAAGTAAATAGTACATTACCAGGAAATGAAACATCCTTATGGTTTGCAATTTGCCTTTTGATGGTCCACCATTTACTTCGAAGCCATTGTGGTGAACGGACACTGCTCCATCCCTCAGCTAAAAGGTCCCAGTTTATGTCATTTTCATCAGCTACATCAAGCTCAGCTATCCTAAAGATTATAAAAGAAGTCTATTAGATCTTAAATTTATTTATAAATCCTCCTCATACTATAGGTGACAGGACCAGCGATAAGGGAGAATGGTAGACTAGGCAATGAGGTGCCATTATTAAAGGCACTTTTATTAAGAAAGGATTTCAGCAGTGCAAACTAGCCTAAGAGATGAGAAAAACTAAAGTGCAGCCAGGTGCTCAACCATAAATGGCTAGAAGCAGATCTAGCACCAAGAAGGAAAGGGAGCAGGCTAAAGACTACAACCAGATTAAAGACAGGTTTAGTTGTACAGTGCTGCACTGTTTTATAGTTTGTTTTTTAAATCCGCCTGCCTCTGCCTCCCAAGTGCTGAGATTAAAGGTGTGTGCCACCACTGTCCAGCTATAGTTTGGCTTTTAATAAGTTATTTCTTGGCTCTGAGCTTTTCCATTTATTTTTTTAAAGATTTATTTATTATAAGTACACTGTAGCTGTGTTTAGACACAACAATAGAGGGCATCAGATCTCACTATGAGTGGTTGTGAGCCACCATGTAGTTGCTGGAATTTGAACTCAGGACCTTCGGAAGAGAAGTCAGTGCTCTTAACTGCTGAGCCATCTCTCCAGCCCAAGCTTTTCCATTTATAAAGAAACTGAATATGTCCAAAAATTTACCATATATAAAAAAAAATCAAATTCACCATATATAAAATTATATATATGTAAATAAAATATATAAAAATGACTTAGTTGAGAAAAAATAAAATGGAAGATGAAACAAAACCCGGCATGACAATATAACTAAATCAGGTCTTAAAAGTCTATTATTTCAGCTGGGCGGTGGTGGCACACGCCTTTAATCCCAGCACTTGGGAGGCAGAGGCAGGGGGATTTCTGAGTTCAAGGCTACCCTGGTCTATAGAGCGAATTCCAGGACAGCCAAGGCTATATAGAGAAACCCTGTCTCAAAAAAAAAAAAAAAAAAAAAAAATCCTAGATTTTATTGTCACAGACTCTGATGTAACTGTAATGTTCTGAAGATTTTCCCATTATGTTTTGTTCATTAGGTTTTTTTTTATAAATTTTTATTTATTTTATGTATATGAGTACACTGTAGCTGTACAGATGGTTGTGAGCCACCATGTGGTTGCTGGGATTTGAACTCAGGACCTTTGGAAGAGCAGTCATTGCTCTTAACCACTGAGCCATCTCTCCGGCAGCCTTGTTCATTTAGTTTTTATGGTTGAAATAAAATAAGAACCAAATTTACATGCACACCTCCACACACCCACTGCCATCATCTTAAAGCTATGTGCTGAGTTTCCGAGGCTGAAGTGTACTTGATGATCTAACTTGATGGTGCATGTGACTGCTACCAGGTCCTTGCTGCCAACTGTAGCACAGTAACCAAGGGCTGAAGTCATGGAGACTCAAGAGCACTTATCTACCATGTTCCCAAAGGCTAGGGCTGAGACACTGCAGGATAGTGGGAGCTTCACTGCCACTGCATCCTCATTTGCTGCTTTGCTTGGGCACTAACTACATCAACCATAAAAGAACAAAGAGCTCACTGTAAACCACTCAGGATCTTAAACATGGCTCTCCACAGAAAGGCCGCTTTTTATTAGGAAAATCAATCAAGTATCGAAGCAGGCTTTTGTTGCCAAAGACTTGGGATACAAACCTTAGGATGAGATTAATTTCATCTTCCTTGGTCCACTCAGTACCCCCACTCTGTTTCCAGTTCAGGTAGTTGAGCCATTTAGAACGGCATTGCTTTTCTGAGCGGGTACCCACTCTTTCAGCTACAGCTGCCCAAGACACACCCTGTGTGACGATGTCACCTGGCTCCGTGCTTGTTAATTCATGAACTACCTCTGCAAGTCTCTTTTCTTCTTCTTCTGTCCATTTTCCTGAGAAAGCAATCATCCAGACGACATTGTTATCTTCTCAGTCATTACAGGATCCAGCCCGCTATGTTCAAGCACAAATGCAAAGTAGGAATCGTTCTGTTGTTCAGTTTATTTTACAGCAGCACTCAGCAGGAAACCACATGTACTCACTTGCATTACCATGTATTGGCTTTTAAAGGATAGTTATATTACCTAAAACCTATCTATGAAGACTGCCTACAGCAATGCACAGAACCTCTGGCGCGTCATCCAAAGCATCTGCTTGCTTCCTTAAGCTAGCCACATCATGTTAGTGCTGTAATGTTACGTAACCATAACGATGGTGAGGGAGATAGAAGACATATCCCTGACTTTAGTTAGGTAAGGTGGTAAAGGAAAACACTGCTTAGAAACTGAAACTAAACTTGAAAAAAATTTCTTAATTAGACAAAATATGAATTATGGATCCTTCAGGAACATTAGGACTGAAGGAGACCTATGAAAGTATCTACTGTAAATTGTTTTACAGAGAAATTAAGGCTCAAAAAGGGTAGAGACAATGACAGAGTTTCTACAGATGACTATTTCTCACAAATATTAGGTTTGACATTTATCTTCAGTACATTTGCATATATTAAGAGGTATGTGCAGAACTATCAGAATACTGAAATACTAATAACCATAAATTTGTTTATGGAAAACTTTTAAGTTTGAGATCCACAAAATATATACAGAACCCTGAAACATGCACAGGTTCTTCCTGAATTGGGATTTTCCTAAACCTTAAGAGTTCATAAACATAGGCTGTTGTTCAGTTAGATGGCCTTACATCAAAACCACTTCTGTCTTAAGAAGGAATGGTTTCCCACGTGGAACAGTTTTAAATTGATACAAAACTGAAACATGCTATACTTAAACTTATGTCCTTGCTATCACCATTCAGTACTATATTTTAAAGCATAACACTCAGTTGGCTTTACCTATTAAGCCAGGGGAAAAGAGTGGGAAATGATCCTTTCAGTTAGTGGAAGACACAGACTACCTGCAGAGGCAGGCAGGAGGCTCGCAGTACCTGTGTTGCAGGTGTCCTTCATCAGCCGGCAGCGGTCTTTGACAGAAGAGGCACTTCTTCCTAGGGCCGCCCCTATTGTTGCCCAGTCATTGCCATGCTTTATCCGGAGCCTAGAACAAGAGTCTGCCGATCAGCATTTGGTTCAATTGTTTCCTCCCTTTTTAATTTCACCATTTATTCTTCATTCTTCTTCTTCCCTTTTGACTGGTTTGGAAGTTGTGGGCAGCAATACTTTTGAGAGCCAAAGTTTGAAAGTGTGGCCTTTTATTGGGTGGGGTCCACAGTTGTCTGTGGGTGAAAAAAAAACAGGCAGCAATTGCCCTTTTCCTGGGTCAGAATAAAAATAGGTAACTTGGATATGTGTTCAAAAAGACCAAATTTCCCCTCAGGCTACTGACATAATTCCCAGGCAAGCCCCAAAGTTTTTCCTTTTGAGCATATTGTTAACAAGCATCTTTAGACATTTAAAAAAAGTTCAACAGTTTTTTATACATAGGATCCATTTTCAATTGTCTTCAGATATACACAGACATACATACACATAAAGTACACACTGCACTTTATGTTTATAGTCTTAGGTCAATGAACCAACATTACGCTTCTGGAAATGTAACAGCCCTTCATTTCAGGGAACATTTACCATGTCTTAGTCTTATAGCAAGCCTTTGATCCTGGTATAAATTTCCTAAATTTAGTGTTCAAGTCACTGAAGATATTCACTTAATTTCTTTTGAAATACCTGTTAGTGGTCTCAGCAAGGAGACTAATTTGTCTATTAGAGGCATACCTAATATATCTTCTAACATCATTCATGCTTTTAAGAGCCAGATGAAATTATACCAGTCTTCCAAAAAAGCTAGTAACTGCAGTCATGAAAACAAAATTGAAAACTTACTCCTTGAGCTTCTCAATCTCTTCAGGAGTGTATCTAGAAATTCAGAACAAGGAAGAAGAAATCAATTAAATACAAAATGCTGCTCAAAACATTATCCAAAACCAGTTTTATTTAGAGACCTGAACATTAAATCACATACCATTTGGATAATATTACTAAAGTGTTTTAAAGGGAGTTCTTAAAAAGCTAAAATAAATGTTTCTACATTCTTAAAAACCTCAATAATTACTTCTAGCTATAATATACATATGTACTTTTATCACTTTCTCTACAAAAATCCAACATTTCAAACAGCAACCTGCCTTATGTTATCAAGATAGGTCTCTGAAATTACAAATGCTCAATAGACATATAGAACAGTACATGATAGGTAAAGAGAAAAAAAAATTCTTATTTTTCTAGCCAGGCAGATGCACGTTTCTCTATTTCTACACAGCCAATGTAATATTCCTTTTATATGTTTAAAAAGACCATTTATCTGAACATTATATAAGGCTGTCCATTTTACAACCAGTTGTACTATGTGGAAGGTTTTGGAGAAGTTAGCAAAATCATTCAGTCTTGAGCCAAATAACTATTTTTTTTTCTCTATTATAAAATGTTTCTTCACTGGCAGCTTGCTGACAGGCTAGAGGAGTCCTCATTATGCACCTAACATCCCAGAGACAAAAGCAGCAGCAAAACCACAAAGTAATTGCACCTTGACACCTTTCCATGGAAGCTGCCTTTGGCAGAAATCTATTCATTACTAGCTAAGTTATTTTCTACTCTGGTTTCATTTAAAAATCAAATGAAGTCACTGTCCTAGTATTACTATATTCCCAAATCAGGAAACAAAGAATGAATTTGCAATTCTTTTAACACTTCCTAGATTTTTAACCACCCCAATGTTTAACCTACAAAGCAAACTCTGACACAGTCAATCAAGTTAACCTAAGTAAGATAGTTCATATGCTAATTCTTAAAAAAGTCCTTATTATGAGGTTTCTCCATATATCTAATACTTACAAAATTATAAAATTGTCAGTAATGATTCATAGCTGCCTCCACTTCAGGAATTAACTTTAAAAATTGACAGTTTCTTAACCACTCCCTCTTGTTATATGAAAACATGCACAGTACAAGTTCTCATACTTTCCCACATGGTTCCTGTCATCATACATGCGCAGCACTCTTCTATAAACCGCAAACAAAGGCCGGTTCAGCCCCCACGCTATAGTCCTGTAGAAATCTTTTCTTTCGTCTTTTGACATCTCAAAGATGATTTCTGTAGCATCTTTTATTCCGCGAGCCTAAATGGGTTACATTTCTTTGATTTAGGGATTTCTGATAACAATGTATGTGGATATAGTATGCTTTTAAATTAGTTTTAATGTTAAAGGTCAACAATGACATTAAGAAAAAGATTCTATTGCTAATAAATCAAATATAAACTTAATACTGCATGTATCCATAATACTGTATCCATGTGATACTTAAGGGCACAAAAATAAACTATCTAATTCAAACAACTCAATTTCTGTTTCACTCATTTAAAAATCATTAAAAATTTAAAAGTATATTTGAAACAAGTACAAGAAAATAAAATAAGCAAAATTAACCACCAGTAATCAAATAAATGGAAAGATAAGTTTAGAAATTGTTTCTTAGGATGAATTAAGAATAAATTTTGAAATGTTGCATTTCTGGCAAAAATAAGACACAAATACTAGAAATAAGCAACAACAACAAGAACAACAAAAGGCCTAAGGAGAGATGCTCCAGACACCGAACAACAAATGAGCATTGTGAACAACTTTATAAAAGTTTGAATTTACATAAAATGATTATAAACTCCTGAACAGTCAACTTACCAAAATGGATTCTGGAAAAGTGAAAATCAAACAGACACAAAACCAGAAAATTACAAAAAAAAAAGAAAAAAAAATCCATTACTACTGATCTTTCCATAATGAAGTGCCAGGCTCAAGTGATTATCAGTAAAACACTACAAATATTTGAGATAAATAACTGTGTTAGTATTTTCTGATTTTATTAGGTCAGCATAAGCTCAGTAACAGACAAATGAGAAAAACTTCACAAACTAATTTTGCAGCAAAGCTTACATCTTACTCAGAATTGGAAATTCTGAAATCCTACTAAATTAGTAAACTGAAGCCAGATGTGTAAGACAGTGGATTTATCCACTTAAGTCCACCCAGCAGTAGTAGCTTGTTGAGTTTCAAAACAATCATTATTCTGATGACTCATATCACAATACTTATAGATAACATGTCAAATTTTAAAATATGAAGAAACTACTCATAAATAATAAAATTTGTACAGAATCAGGGTTAGCTGCTGCTATAATAAAAGAATATAACAGAAATACACACTTGAAAATAATTATTTTCAAAAAATGTTATACATATAGGTAGCTAAAATTTTTTGAGAAAATAAACCAAACAAACAACAAAGCACTGTATTGCTGGGCAATGGTAGGCGGATTTCTGAGTTCCAGGCCAGCCTGGTCTACAGAGTGAGTTCCAGGACAGCCAGGGCTACACAGAGAAACCCTGTCTTAAAAAAAAACAAAAAACAAACAAACGAACAAACAAAACAAGCACTGTATCAAGCTGCCAAATATGAAAACAATAAATAGACATTTGCACTTCTCTACAAAGCTTACAAAAGTCATGGAGAACATAAAATTTAAAAATACTATAATACTTATACAGAGTTAGTGTAGTTCCAATCAAAATTGTATCAGGATTTCATTTTGTACAAATTAAGTTTTTAAGAGAAGAATGCTAAAAATAGACACGACACTCACAAAGAGAGCTGCCCTGTCAGGTATTACTGTTCAAGAGAGTGTTAATACTGGTAAAGGTAGCAACAAAAAGATAAGCTAGAAAACAGTTGGAAAAGACTTTCACACCATACACGTTGCTGTGGCAATTTTCATCCATACATAAAAAGAGCTGAAGCCCTACCTCACTTTAATTGGTGGGATAAAAATCAAATGCAAAATTATAAAATGTGAAGAGGGCAGTAAGAGATTTTATACCTATGAAATGCCACCTTATACAAGCATGCAAAACAACATGAAAAATGGATACTAAAATTTAGAATCATTGTCCAGCCGGGCAGTGGTGGCGCACACCTTTAATCCCAGCACTTGGGAGGCAGAGGCAGGTTGATTTCTGAGTTCCAGGCCAGCCTGGTCTATAGAGTGAGTTCCAGGACAGCCAGGGCTATACAGAGAAACCCTGTCTCGAAAAACCAAAAACCAAACCAAACCAAAACAAACAAACAAACAAAAAAAAAAAACTTTGTCCATTAAATGTTATTTAAAGAGAAGACGGGTCCTAAATTTTGACAAGGCGTCTGTAATGAATAACCTAGAAATCCTTACTATATATCATGTATTAACATTTGGCAGAAAAAAAGTCCATAGCAAAATGGGTAGAAAATACAAAGAAAAATCTAAAAAGAAATATAATAGTCAATAAGCATCTAAAATTATTTTACTTGAAAAATCAATACCATAAACATAAAAGGGAAATAAGCATTTCCTGTGTAATAAGCAAACCGAAATATATTTGTTCAGTAAAATATAGCTAATAAGTCAATAAATGATGTCTAACAAAAATCACAATACGGAGCAAGAGAAACAATGCATAAAATACTGTCTCTTTACATAAACTTGAAAACCTGATAAAATTACAGTAGTATATATCTTGTAAAATGTTTAGAATCTTTTCTATCATGTATTCAGTTTTAGTACTGCACACAAAGTTGGATTTAGCAAACACCTATAATCTGGGTGCTGTGGGACATGACCAAGCATATCGGCCCTTCTCAGGTTTGCTTGTGGCAGTTACTTTTATCATTTTGCGCAACAAATGGACTGATACTTAAAAGTGGCTCCTCTGCATTTTTTTCTAAGAGCACCACACAGTAAGATCAAGAGCTAAAAACAACAAATTATCTTTTCTCCTCCACAAGTCTGACCTGTCTTTTCAACACTGCCAATTCCTGTCAAAACTACCATTATTCTCCAAATGACGGAAACTCAACTCCATTTAAGCTGCTGCAGCTCTTCCTTTCCATCTCCTCACAAGGACACACATACAGAGGACTTGCAGATTTGATTTCCCCTGCTAGTTTGAGTTCCTGCCGTTCTCACACATGCCCTTTCAAATGTCTCAAAGCTTAGTCAGGACCACTAAAATGGAAGCATCCCTGGAGATCGTTTAAATCTGCTAAGCAAGAAGCCATCTTCTGAATTTTCTAAATCTGGTGTTTCCTACCATGTTTTACTGTTCTATCTAAGCTTTTAGCATTTTCTGGCAGCCCATGCCACCTCCTACAGCAACCCTCAGATTCATTTTCACTGAATGTGTGACCAGTGGACAACTTTTAACTCATTCTCAACATTTACTGACTTTTTGTGGCTATTGTTTTTTCAAAATAGACTTTGCAAAAACACTTCTATTTGTCATTTGTAGAGAGTTTATAAAGAATGAGAGACTTTTAAAAAGCTCTTTATATTTTACAAAGCTTACCTTAGAAGACTGCAGTTAACATTCAGTTTAGAAATACAGATGCAGTAGGCAACAATGTGTTTATATATGTCAAATGATAATAGCTAATGAAAGCGTGTATATATCCTGCTGTCCAAGCAATGCTAATGATCTCCACTGCAAACATGGAACTCTAACTCCACGTCAGGGATGAGGCAGCAAGGCTCTGGGGAGGACTCTGTAACTAGAGGATAGTTCTCCTCCATCAATCTACCACTTAACTAAACGATCAGCTTTCTTGTAAAGCTCTACTACCTCCCATTTTGTACAATAAAATTCTAACCATTTGACCTGGACTTGATGCAGCTGTCCTGAGGCTACTTACCTTGTTTCCAGTTAAAGGGCTAATGTTACATGCTTTGTATTATAGATCTCTGATCCCCTGCCACTCAGCATTTATGTACATGTGACCCAGTCTTAGTTCATACCCTTTCTTAGCTCACATCTTGGTAACATACAAAAAGTACCTATAATCACAGTACCACAAAAGGCTGAGCAGGTGGACTGTGACAAGTTCACAGACCTTGACATTATAAAGGCAGCAATTTTCTGCTAAGAAAATCAGTCACACTTATAGTTTACAAACAAAATACTACCTGAATACTCTTGCCATCATGAGTAAACACATTATTGAAATATGAAAACATTATCATGGTGTACCTTCAGATAGCGCTCGATGTTGTTCATCAAAATATCAATTTCCTCCTTGGACCACATCCCTTGTTTCCATTTATGTCCTTTAAAAGAAATATTAATATACCATGAAATAACTATTACATAAAATATCACCCTTTGAGAGCAATGAAATACAATAGCCTTCCTTTGTGATGTGTGCCCCAGGAATAGAACTGGGCTAATCTGCTGTTCTATTCATCTGAAATGTCCAAGTGCTGTAGCTACTGTAACCTTACTGAACGAAGACAGATGATTTAAGTACTACTTTTCTTTCAGAAGTAAAATTGCTAAGACAAAGGGGAAGACTCAAATCATATTCAAAAAATTTCTTTCATTACAAAATTATTTTTACAGGCAAAAAAAAAAGTACTAAAGATTCTGGGGCTAGGTCAGCATAATAAAGTGGGTACCAAGTGAATGGACTGCCGCCAGTATCGGCTGCTTGTCAGTTGAGAGTTCCTCATGTATCCCTGCTTCCTTTCCTTAGAGTACAGCTACATTCCGCAGTTCTTTGGGTTGTTTGGTAACAGCTTCCCCCAGCTATGTGAATGCTATCCCACTTTAAACTTCTAAAGGACTTTCAAACCAAAGACTGACTTTCTCTTCTAAAAGTAGAAACTGTATTGCCTCTCAAATATCACTACAATATAATGTTCAAAACATAAGACTTACTCTATATCAGAAATAGAAAGGTAATAGTTATTCTAAAACAAATAGCATTATGGTATCATTCAGGCTAGAATTTAAACCCATTAGATAGAAAGATTATCCTACTCTGTCCCACCAATGTAGTCCTAATTCAGAATCTTGACTACAACAAGCCTTTAGACTCATGGCATCTGGTATTGGAATCTCAAATTCCATTTGCTTTACCTTTGTTAGTGAGAGAATCCTTATCTTCTTTAGTTGTAAACCATGCTTGGCTAACTGCTGAAACTTCCTCAGTACCCAATGGAGATATTTCATCTAGTTGATCATTCTGTAAAATCTTTAAAAGAGAAGAAGGGTGTGGGATTTGGGATATGTAGAGAGAGAGAGAAAAAGGTGGGAGCTTGATTTAATACCCAAGCTGACTCACCTTTTCTGATGCTAAGAATTATAAAATTCTAACAAAAAAAAAAAATCACTTTTATGTGCATACTGCTTTTTATTGTCTGGATCAGTATAGCATTACTTAAATCATTATAGGAAGCTGGGTATTGTGACACATACCTGTAATCCTGGCATTTGGGAGGCTAAAGCAGGAAAATTTTGAGCTAGGGCTATATGGTGATATTTTGTTTCAAAAAATGAAAGTAAAGCTGGGCAGTGGTGGTGCACGCCTTTAATCCCAGCACTTGGGAGGCAGAGGCAGGCGGATTTCTGAGTTAGAGGCCAGCGTGGTCTACAGAGTGAGTTCCAGGACAGCCAGAGCTACACAGAGAAACTCTCTCGAAAAAACAACAACAAAAACAAAAAACAACAACAAAAAAGTACGATATATTCCAAGCTGAGTGCAGTGCACAAGCCTTTAATCCCAGCACTCGGGAGGCAAATGGGCAAAAGGGCAGAAGCAGGTGGATCTCTTTGAGTTCAAGGACAGCTTGGTCTACAGAGTGAAGTCCAGGAAGAGCCAGAGCCAGAGCTGCACAGTGACATCTTGTCTTAAAAAAAACAAACAAAAAAAAAACCAAGCAAACAAACAAAAAAAAATATTCCAAAATCATTTGGGTAAATACCCAAAAATTTGGATGCAAAATGAACTTTTCCATCCAGCTGGTGTCAGTTTCAGAGCTCCCTCCTGTCCTTAGATTATGACTGTGCTATGTCCTCAGAGATTTTCTCTTACCTACTACAACTTCTTCAAAGAACTGTGACAGACATAGTTATTATCACTGTGGCTACAAAGACCTTTATGCATCTTCACTGGCTACAGCTTTACTACATTCAGGTTAATTAGGCCTACAACATAGATTTGACCATGGGTTTAAAGGGAGCTATACTAGAAAAAGGAGATTTGGAAATAGTGCGACCGCATGTATGAGGCTGTCACAGACACATCAGAGTCACATGAGTAACTGTCATTCAGTTTAGTCTAGTCTCTGGCCTGAATATACTAGTAGCCTAAGTCACTGCTTGGAGGTAAGTTCCAAGAATGAATGTACTGTTTCTCTTATAAACAGAAAACTGAATTTCTAATCCGAAGAACCAAATCCCATTTTTCATAGAAATAGATAAAGCTGTTGGTGAAAGATCAGAGCACAATGAGAAGAGCCGTGTCTCTATGGTCGCCTCTTTTGACACTATTTGTGGAAATGATTTAAATCTAGCTAGAAACCACTGGATAGCCAGTGAGATGGAGTAAAGACTGATTGGCACCAAACTTGCTGACCTGAATTCAATTCCTAGAACCCATATTGTGGAAGGAGAGAGAATCCACTTCTACAAGTTATCTTTTGACTGTCACATGTGTGTTATAGCATGCACAGATGCACACATGTGTAAACAAAAAATATTCATGCATGCGTGTGTGTAAATATATGAGAAACTATTGGACACAAGTATAAGTCTTAACAGTTTTAACTTCACATAGCCTTTACTTATTTATTTTATTTGATTGATTGACTGAGGTATGTTCCCTCTATTTCTAAAGTCTCTGGAACTTTTATCATGAAGGCATGTTGTATTTTGTCAAATGCCTTTTCAGCATCAAGTGAAATAGTACTAGATGATGAAAATTTATAAATTAGAAACTATTCAAGCTCTAAAAAAATGAAGTAACAAAATTTGCAGGAAAATGGATAGACTTTGAATATATACAAATGAGATCATACAATCTCAGAAAGAAAACTGCACGATCTCCCTCATATGCAGAATTCAGCCAATAATATATGTAAATGAACATACATGTGAGTAAATGCAGAAAAGAGTAAGAAGTGCTGACGCTGAGGGATGAGTAAAGACTGAACATAGGTGATGAGCATTAGGTATAAACAGGATAGAAAGCTGGCTTATTATTCTTATTTTCCAGGGACCTTTCATTTTTGGTGGTAGGTTAAGTATATAAATATACATTTGATATTAAAAGTGTAAAACCAATGTGAAGCTTCATAGCTTCAGACTTTGAAATATATAGACTGTTGAGTCTGGTAAACTTTGGTAAACTGTGATGTTCATTTTATTAGCAAGACTTTTTATAATAAAGCTCATACAATCTTTAAAAAGGCGGAATGACTTGACTAGCCCCATTCTAAAGAAAGAATTTTTCTATTCCTTTAAGAGCACTGAGAAAAATACTCTCCATTCAAACAGAGCACATGAGGTGTTCTCAGTTCTTAATTATTACATACCAACCTGGAACTCTTATACTTCCTAAATGAAAGGCCTCTGTGATGCTTCATAAAAATGTTCAAATATTTCAAATTCAAAAATATTAAGTAGTTATTAACTGAAGATATGAAGTAAAAAAATAAGCCAACTAAAAGCCAAAGGCACAATCAGGTAAATATAAATTTAGAATACATATACATTTTGGATTCAGACCACATAAGACATCAAGAGAAGTTCACATTAAGAACAGGAAGGCCTGGCTACTAGCCAACGTCACAACACATGAGAAAACCTATCTAGTTCTACAAGCACCAAATGGAATAGCACAACCGTATCACTGCCATTACAGCTCAAGATCTCTAGACACAGATGAAGGCACACCCATTACTTCCTGTTCCAACAGCCATGATCTCTACAGGGAACACATATTAAGAATCTATTTTTGCTTACAACATGTTGGGACTAGAAACCGCAATGATAGGTCATGATAGGTCTTACTTTAGTTTTATTGTCATTATGTTGTCAAAGTATATCTTTATCATTTTTTATTTAAGCTGTGTGTAATAACCATGTTCCTCACTGAAGCCAGTTTAAAACATGTACTATACCTGAATTTGTGTCACAGTTCCCTCAGAAAGTTCATCATCTGCCACTTCTGTAGTTGCCGTCATGGTCACCTCAAAGCTCTGATCATTTTCTGAAACTTCAAGAAAATAATGATTCATCTGCACAATAGTAATTGTAGGATCTCATTACCCTAACAAAAATCCATGAAAATGTGATCATCTAATTTCCTAACCCACTTCTTACCGATCATTATCATGCACATTAGTTTGCTCAGTAGACATGAATACCAGGAAGGAAAGTCCTTTCATGGGGCTTACAGTCTAGAAATGGACAAGATGCTCTGTTGGGTGACACTCATATACGCCAAGGACAAAATAAAGCAGGGAATGGAGTAGAGTGAAGCAAAGCAGTGTGTCTCAAGTGTTAGGTACGAACTAGGGTGATACTACTTGGGTTAAGCAAGGAAGTTAAGTCTCATAGGAAGGTACCTTAAGGAAAGACAAAGCATAAAGGTTCTGCAATAGGGCATGAGTACAAGGACATATGTGAGTTCACTGTTGTTACAGCAGATGGAGTAAGAACAGGAGACTGAGTAAGACCTCATAGGCCACAGCAAAGATGAGACAAGAAAGCACTGGATGATTCTGAGCAAAAAAAAAAAAAGATATAAGCTCACTTCCAGTAACAGCTTGTTCTGGTTGCTGTGTGGAAAACAATCTGAAGGGCAGAAGAGCACAGTAAGAGAGGCCAGGGGTTTGGACTAGGTGGAAGCATAAATAGTTCAAATTGTGAACGCATGTCGGTGATAGAGCCAATATGACTCGAAGACAAATGAGATGTGTGAGAAATTGGAAAAACAAGGATGACAGGTACTTTGCCCCCTTCTTTTTAAATTTACACAAGAATAGACTAATATCAAGCATTTGTGAATTTTCAGGAAATCATTTTTAAATACGTGACTGAGATATCTACTAAACATCAATTGAGGAAAAGAATCTGAAGGTTGCTCTACAGTACCAAGTGCTTCTAAGAGAAGTCTGGCTAAAATAAGTAGCACCATCATCACCAGAAATAAAGAAAAAAAAAACAAAAAACAAAAAACAAATTAAGATCACCTAGGTAACGAGTAAAAACAGAAGAGGCTCTAAGAGTTGATCTTGGGACATTCCATACTTAGAGGCTGGTATGATGTACACAAGTCAAACTAAAAGATGGACATAAAGGATAAACTCAAAGAGATGGGGAGAGAAACCAAGACTACTAGGTCTCTGGAGACCTGGGAGATCACAGATGAAACCATGGAGTATGTTAAAGAAAAATGAGAAAACATGGAGGCAAGGGCAGGCAGTTGGAAAAGTGACCAAAAAATGGCTTCAGGGCTTTAGTTTACAGAAAAAAACATATGTTTAATATTAATGGGAGTCAACCAGGTAGAAAATGAGCAACTAGCGATTCAGAAGAAAGACCTAAGACCTGCAAGAACATCGGGGAGTCTGCAGAGACCTGAAGATGGTAAGCAGAAAAGCAAGTCCTACTAGCTAGGGTGAACACCAGGACACATGGACACATGCACACTGAGTAGTGGTAATGGAATGTATAGTATGTTTTCTTCTAATATAGTAAATTTTCTCTGCAATAGAAAGCAAGGCTGTCATCTGGGTAAGAAGCATGTAGGTGTCAGGTTTGTGGACATATGAAACAATATTCTCAGAGTGGAAGAGAATATGAGTAAGTCTGGTGTGACATCTTCTGACAGATCATATATCCCACTCATGAGGAAGAAAGCCAAGTCAGGTTATTCATTCTACCTTTCTCTAAGGCTATTTAATTAGTTGTATTAAATATAAACAAGAAAAAAAAAACCCAATTTACCTAGGGTTATAGTTTTTCCAAAGGACAGTGGAAGGAAAGAAGG
This sequence comes from Mastomys coucha, assembly GCF_008632895.1. NCBI lineage: Eukaryota > Metazoa > Chordata > Mammalia > Rodentia > Muridae > Mastomys > Mastomys coucha. The sequence continues at coordinate 5,839,421 of NW_022196901.1, forward strand.
AAACGGCATCTAAAGGTAACTGCAAGATAGGCAACACAGCACGCACAGCGCTGCAACCGGGAAAATAGGAAGCAAGTGCAGAAGGAACGATGACAAAGTGGCGAATCAGTAGGTTCAGAACTGAAAAGCATTACTGGAGTTCTGCAGGAGAGACTGGGCTGGGAAGAGGAGGCATCAAGTCTGAAAGGTCACAAATGCATACCAGTAACAAGTGACCCAAGAGAGCAAGAGGGAGAAGCAAATGGAGAACACAAAGATGAGTGACTGGGGTCTCAACAGAATTACCAAGTCAGCAGGTAGTTACCGTGAGAAGAGCAGGTGACCACAAAGGAGTAAGGTAGAATGACTAACATGAGAGGACTGAATCAGCAGCTTTAAAAAGTATATAAAACCTTGAGTTTCTTGTTAAATATAAGGCTTAGTACTAACCGACCTGTCTAATAATGCTTTGTTTAGCGTGTTTCATGTTTCTAGAACCCAGCTTTGTCTCTAAGTATCCACATCCCTGCAAATAGGAAACACTAGGCTTTGACTTTGTCACAGAACACTACACACCACAGTCCACTCCCTACCAAGTAATTGCATCCTAGTAGCTTTTACTTAACTGCCTTCCGTACTCCAACCCGCCACAATCTGTAGCTTCCTGTGCCTGGCTTTCTTTACACTCAAGGCATGTTGCTGCTTTAAAAGCAGCACTTTATTCTTTTACGTCTAAATTAATATCCCACAATATCTGTGTATCACATTTTCTTCATCTGTGAGTGGACACACAGGCTGATGGCATATCCTGGCCACTGTAAATAGTGCTGTAATCATGGGAATGGGAAATTAAGGCATCTCTGATAGATCACCTATCAGTTCTATGGGAACCATGCTGTTTTCCAGGATGGGTTTACTTATAATTCCACCAACAGCAAGACAACAGTGTGCAAAAGCCCTTCTGTTTTTTTTTTTTTTTCTTTTCAAGACAGGGTTTCTCTGTGTAGCCCAGGCTGGCCTCAAACTCAGAAATCCGCCTGTCTCTGCATTCCAAGTGCTGGGATTAAAGGTGTGCGCCACCACTGCCCAGCTGCAAAAGCCCTTCTTTTCTCTACTCTAGTCAACATGTTAATTGATCATTCTGCTTGCTGCTGATCTATTATCTCATTACCCATTATAAGTCTATTCAGATGTTCTGTCTGCAAGCTTCAATTTTGGTATACATGTTCACAAAACTTACTGACTTGGAGGTTTTTCCCATTTACTGGCATAGAGTAATTTAAAAATACAAGCATCTCGAATTCTTTGTTATATCAATTTCCCATTTGGTCTTATTTTGAGTGTCTTTTTTCTGACTAATCTAATGATTTATAAATCCAATACATATGCTTTCACAAACCAGCTGTTCAACTGAGCTGTTATATTGGCCTTCTAGGGTCTGGCCTGTTTCTATTTGATCTGGTACTTACTATTTCTTCCTTTATGATTTTGAGGTTGATTTATTCCTGTTTTGCTAGATACCAGAGTACATTGTCTGGTTACGTGGTCTCTTTCTTCACTGTAGGCATTTACTGCTACTAACTTCTCTAACCACAGGATAAGATAACATTACTTATCCTGTGGGCCTGGGTATGTCGTAGTTCCATCTTCATGTTTCAAGACATGTTTTAGATTGTTAGTTACTTCATTGACCCATTAATCGTTCAATGGCATACTGTTGATTTCTAAAGTCTCCCTGTTGATTTCTAACCTCATTCACATGGTGGTCTGATGACTACATTTTGAAATTTGTTGTGTTTTGTGGTCTGAAACATGCATAGTCTATACTGAAGAAATGTCCCATATACTGAAGACAGTATGCAGTTCACTGTGTGATAAAATGATATATAAAAGTCTATTAGAGCCATTTGACTTATAGTATAGTTTATTGCCAATGTTTCTTTGTTGATTTTCTATCTGATCTGTCCAGAGGTCAAAGTGGAAAACTGGAACTCTCAAACATTACTTTATGCGGTATATTTCTCTTTATAACAACATTTGGCTTATGTAACAGGTATTCCACTGCTGGGGGGTATATACATGTTTGCAACTATTATTTCACTTTGTTCAATCAGTCCCTTTATAATTATGGTTCTTTGTTGTCTCTTATCTATAAAATCTATTTTACCTTTAAATAATAACTTTCTGATGCTTTTCATCTAGATAGATTTTTTTTCATTCCTTCCTTAATGTTTGGTCTATTGTGTGTCCTTGTAAGTAAGCTAATAACTTGAGATTTTTGTCCTTAAATCCATTTTGCCTACTAAACATTTATGGTGAAATTTAATCCATTTTTACTTAGCATTACTATTGCTAGCATATATTCTTAGTTTGGTTAAATTTGGAGTTTGCTTTGTAGATCTTAGTGGACAGCTTGTTTCTTCTCTGTATTGGTAAGGTTTAATTGTAGGTTTTGCTTTAGTCTATTTTGCTTTTGGGGAGAGGTAGTAGTTGTTTTGATTCTAGTAAAGGATTCCCTCTGTATCATAAAGCTGGTGTGGTCTGACAGTGGATTCTCTGGTTCTACTTGTCTTGGAAAGGCATCTTCTATCTTTAAATGCTAGCACTTTTCTGAGTAATGTATTCATGTTGTCACTGGACATTTATATTTATATAATTTTTTTTGTTTGTTTGGAGAAAGGGTTTCTCTGTGTAGGTAGGGATGTTCTGAAATTTGCTCTGTAGACTAGGGTGATCTTGAACTCAAAGATCCACTGGCCTCTGCCTCCTGAGAGCCACCACTGCTCAGCATGAGAGGACCCTCCTCAAGTGTGATTCTATTAGAGGTCTCTGAGATTAATTCAAGATTTGAAAAATGTTCAACTGCTATTTGGTTGAATTAATTTTGATATGTTCCTTCCCCCTCAATCACAGAATATTTGTAACACAATCATTAAGTCTTATTTGTATGTCTTAGATCTTTTTTTTTTTTTTTT
>NW_022196901.1:5842851-5843862 GCF_008632895.1 Mastomys coucha
GTTCTTCCTGTATTCCAAACTTCTGGGCTAATAACCACTTATCAGAGAGTACATACCGTGTTTGTTCTGTGCATATTACTTGCTAAGAAGTAATTTTCTATGCTAAATACCTAGTCCCAACTTCACTGACTAGATAGATTTGATTTCATTTGATACTTATGTGTAAAAATCAGAGTTCTCAAAAACGGCTACTCTACCTGCATTGACAATACCATCAACAGACAGGTGGCTCATATCTACCCCTATAGATGAAGGCATCTAACAGAAATAGGATTCTAAATTCTTTACTAAGCAAATCAGAACCAGGATGTAATGTTGTTGCTGATATGGCTGTCAATGGCATTCATCTGAAATGTTCTCTCTTCTCTGGAATCTAGCCTACTCTAAAGGAAATCAAGACCTAAACATACTAAAAACCTTATTAGGGCAAGAAACAGGCATCTAACTTCCATGCAGATCGATATGAGGGCTAACGTGTGTCCTAGAGGAACTAGACTACCTGGGAATATCTGAATGTCCTGTCTCTCTGAGCTTCATTTTCTTCATTGCAATATATAATAATCATACCTACTGCACAGCACTGGAGGAAGGTTGGGGGAAAGGTGGAGTTTAAAAACCTTATACTCTTGAACAAAGTAGGGATGAACACATATCCATTTAAAAAACGAGGAGAGCATCAGCATATATATATATATATATATATATATATATATATATATATATATATATATATATATATATATATATATACATATATACATATATATCAATAAATACTCCTTTAAAAGGCTCACTATAAAGCCCACAGCAGCAGGTTGAGAGTAAAGATGTGTTGAAAAGATTGGACAATATGAAAAGCAATGTAAGAGTTATGCTTGGCACACAGTAAACATTCAATGAGCATTAGCTTAAAAATAGATTTTTTTGGCCGGGCAGTGGTGGCACACGCCTTTAATCCCAGCACTTGGGAGGCAGAAGCAAGCGGATTTCTGAGTTCGAGGCCAGCCTGGT
>NW_022196901.1:5843945-5860943 GCF_008632895.1 Mastomys coucha
AAAAAAAAAAAAAAAAAAAAAAAATCTATTTTTTTTCTTGACGAAATAGATAAAAAAAAAAGTCTCTCTAGAAATCCCAATTGACTCTTATAAGCTAAAGTCCAATTCCAAAGGTAACTCTATGTTCCTTAACAGACTTACGTGGGAGTGCCACAACCGATATGCACGGCGTAGAGTCATCAATGCTCTGATCATCCTCAGAGGACAGACAAAGTCTCTTATGTGGAGGTTCAGTACTGTCTTCTGAGTCTATTTCATCAGGGTCTAATGGAAGGAGAAAAATAAACCAAACAGAATGCTCAAAATCTCAAACCAATTTCAAAATTACAAAATCCCTACCTACTACATCAATCTCTGCAGCAATTTTCTTATCCATTAAAACTATCCTTCCACCCACTTGCTCACTTGAATTCACTCAACTACACAAGGACTCAGAAGTTATTGCTTTCTCCGTGCTTACAGTAGTACCCAGCTCTTTTTGTTTTTTTTTTTAAGATTTATTTATTATTATAAATGAGTACACTGTAGCTGTCTTCAGACACACCAGAAGAGGGTATCAGATTTCATTATGGGTGGTTGTGAGCCACCTTGTGGTTGCCGGGATTTGAACTAATGACTTTCAGAAGAACAGAAGGCGCTCTTACCCGCTGAGCCATCTCACCAGCCCCCAGCTCCTGTTCTTATAACAAGAACTATGGTGGGCAAAAGTGCCACCTTCTAACTAACATGGTTTTCCAAAGATTTCACACACAGAGAAGGGCTGAGCATCAATTCATTCAAACATTTACTAAATGTCTATAGTTGGTTCTAAGTGCTGGGAACAGAGCAATGAAGGATGTCCTTCCAGGAAGTTCTGGTGGAGTAATACCTACCAACAATTTCACAACAGTGTACTCAGACCTCTGACTGTGGGATGAAGGAGGTCAAGAGCACATGGAGGACTTACATCTAGACTGGAAGTGAAGAGAAACTTTCTAGGGAGGTATCATGAACTTGAAAAAAAATTAAGCAGGGAATCGTCTGTCTCTCCTGGCAATTAGAGAAAAATGTGCAGTAGAATTAAAGACTGAAAAGAAGTGTTATAAAATTAAAACAATGTGAATGACTTAAGAACATAAGCACATGGATTCTAACAACCATAGCAACTGTGGCAAGAGGGAAGGCTAGGAGGAAGAAATGAAGTAATCAAAGCACCCAATTATATATCCTAAGAAACACGGTAAGCTTTCAATACAGCCCTAACAAGTGGGAAAGCTGGATAAAAGGCTGGAGTTAGTTACCCAGATGAGAAAAGACAATCTGATCTAATAAAGTGGGACTCAAAAGTAGGATAAATGGAGGTTTAGGATAGCATACGACCAGTTAGGTCATGATATAAAGAATCTATTCCTAACTATGACCAGAGACTGTAAAAAGGAAAAGTGAAGTTTAGGAAGTACCTGGAAAGAAGCCCTTGGGACATGTCATACCCAGAGTGCCTGTAAGTAGTATAGAGAATTCATAATAAAAACAGAAATGTAAACCATCCTAATAGGTAGATGCTAGCTAAAATGAATGAATGAACTAGTCCAAGATGAAATAACACAGTAATAAGACAGAAAGTAGATTAGTAAAGAATATGAATGCATGCTTAGACTAAAATTCATACTAAATTCATAAACTAAATTTCATACTAAAACTAAATTTCATACTTAAACTAAAATTCTTACTAAAGTACTTTTAAAACATAAATTATAAATTAAGATTAATCTATAATCCAAAGATACCAGGGCCTTTTCAAGCCCACTAGCCTAAACTATGTGTGGGTGATGGATAAAGAGTGCAAGGGAACTGCTCAGTCCCCAGTGTCAGTTAACTAGCAAACTCTCCTACCATTCTGAGGGCAGTGGAGAATGAGGTTCCCGTCTGTGTCCTGAGTAAACGTCACAGAGTTCACAGCCTCTACTGTTACTGTGTCAGAATCCTCTCCAACTGTGCTCATACTCAAATCTGTGGAGAAGAGACTACGTAAGGATTCCAGATAGCACATGAAACTGATGTAGATACCTGCTTTACAGATGTACATATCTGCTTTAAAACTGCAAAAGGAGTTCAGATTTCACAAACTGCCTTTCTTACAATATTTACATTTTGTGGTTTAATCTTCACTGTCAATCTGAGATTTAGAATAACCATAGAAATAAACCTCTAGGCATGACTGTAAGGAATGTTCTAGATTAGGGTGAGCTGGGAAGTGCACTTTACATGTGCGTGGCATCATGTCATGCCATGGGCTGAGGTCTCAGACTAAGGAAAAATATGTGAAGACAACTGAGCAGCAGCATGCAAGTTTCCTTGCTTCTTGGCCAAAGACACAACGTGGATGCATGTGACCAGCTGTCTCAGGCCCCTGCCACATTTTTTTTTTTTTTTTTTTTGGTTTTTCGAGACAGGGTTTCTCTGTATAGCCCTGGCTGTCCTGGAACTCAACTCTATAGACCAGGCTGGCCTCGAACTCAGAAAACTGCCTGTCTCTGCCTCCCAAGTGCTGGGATTAAAGGCTTGCGCCACCACCACCTGGCGCCACCACATCTTCTTAACCAGTGGTGACTGAACCCACAACTTTCTATTTATACTTGACAAATGGTCTACCACTGAACTAGATTTCAAGCCTGGTATTTTTAGCAAAAAATTAACCAAAACTTCTATCTTGATCAAATAATTCTAAGCACCTTTTGAGTATTTAAGCCCTGCTACCTGAAAAATAAGAACACTAAATAATTCCTTTCTCCCCCATAGTATTAAACAAACATACTTAACCACCACCAAGCAAATGCTTTTGTATGGGGTTAGGGCCTACTCCTGACAAAGAGAATTTTGGTTTAAGATGCCCCCACTTGCTGTTTTGTATGTAACAGCACATTTGGTGTGCTTCTTCTCAGACTAAACAATTGGAGTCTTAGAACAAGGTCAGTATCTTGTAGCTGACACAGATCAAAATACTGGACTACTCATGCCTGATTGAAGTCTATAGAATCTTATAATATAGTTCTTATTTCAACAGTTTTTTCCCACATACCTTTTACTAATAATAGACAAAAGTCTTGATGTGATTTAATTACTCAGTATATGACCCACATAGGTATTAATCCACTTATATATAGTTTAATAGTATTTAAACTAATATTTTCCTTAGGCAAAAAAGACAACTATATTAATATTTACAGGGTAAAGCTTCAGTGAGTAGTATAAGCTTACTATATCAAAGAACACAATTTTACAATTGTAATGAATCCATTTTCAAGATAAAGATGACTGGAAATGATGTAGTTACGACAGGCCTGCAAACCACTAGGTGGATCTCTGTAGTTCAGGGAGACTCACCTAGACCACGGATGGATTCGCTACAGCCCTTCCCATAGAATCACACCTCTGTGCTCTGGCCAGCAGCATCACTCACGTCATCCAGACTGTTTCTCCTCCATGCTTGTACATCTGCAGTACTCTAGAACAGTAACAGCACAATATGAGGCTTAGGCACAATAAATAGTATCTGAGGACTAGTTATAATGCTATAGCACTCTGCCCGCACACCTGATACTGAGGACTAGTTATAATGCTATAGCACTCTGCCCGCACACCTGATACTGAGGACTAGTTATAATGCTATAGCACTCTGCCTGCACACCTGATACTGAGGACTAGTTATAATGCTATAGCACTGTGCCCACACACCTGATATTGAGGACTAGTTATAATGCTATAGCACTCTGCCCACACACCTGATACTGAGGACTAGTTATAATGCTATAGCACTCTGCCCACACACCTGATATTGAGGACTAGTTATAATGCTATAGCACTCTGCCCGCACACCTGATACTGAGGACTAGTTATAATGCTATAGCACTCTGCCCGCACACCTGATATTGAGTACTAGTTATAATGCTATAGCACTCTGCCTGCACACCTGATACTGAGGACTAGTTATAATGCTATAGCACTCTGCCCGCACACCTGATATCTCACCCACAACAGAGACAGAAGCAGAAGTTTCTTCTGAATGCATTTTATGGCAATCTGCCTGAAAACCAGTGTTGTATAAACAGAGAAACAATCCACTCTTTATCCACTGAGAGCTCACAGGAAGTTTCTTAATCCAAGCTGCCAATCAGCAGTCAGATAGCCTCTGAAAACAGGTTTAGCTATCAAGTGGTCACACTGTGCAAACTTACCGCATATGAAAAATTAATTAACATTCCCAGTTAACACATTCTTCTATAATGATAATATACCTTATTTCATCTTAAACCATTAAAAATTATTTACATTATATATTCAATCAGAAACCACATAATAGGACAGGTTAACAACCCTATTCAGGAATCCAGGGGAACCAACCAACCAACGAACCAACCTTTATATTATCAGGTCAGCAACATTTTCTGGGGACAGTTAATTTCTATCAGATTACTCAGTATGGAGAAGAGAGAAGGTGTAAGTTATAAAGACCCGTGTTTAGGGGGTGACTGTGGTTTGGAAACATCACAGCACTCATGGAGAGAAGACAGAGAATAGCTTTGCTCTGGGGGCAGAGCCAACTAGGCTTTATGACTGAAGAGACTGAGACTAAGAAGGGAATGCCATCTCACGATGATTCCTGGGCTTCTGGCTTCAACTCAAGGTATGTTATTATAGGCTGTTTTTATCAAGTATTAGTACTAATGATACTTAAATGTAAGATATATGGTATTTAAGGTGCAAGTGGATGGTTGAATATGTAAGTTGTCCTCAGCAGGCATAATTAATACGTAATAAGCCTGACTTAATATAGTATGAAGATTGTTTTTAAAGATACCTAGAAACTGAAGGCTTAGATTGTAATTCCAGAACGCTCTTACTTACAGATGGAAGGCAAGGACTGGCTCAGGTTAAGAGAAACTGGGTTCAGTCCCCAGCACTCACATGGCAGCTCACAACCCTCTGGAATTTCAGTTCCAGGACCCAGCAGTCTCTTCTGACCTTTGGTACAGAGATACACATGCAGGCAAAAACACTCATAAAGTAAAAATTCAATCAATCTTTTAAAAAAATAAATGAAGAAGACAAGCAGAGGAGACTGAGGACTAGCTAGTGACACAGAAGGAAACCTAGTAAATATTCAATGAGTATTAAAATGACTAACTGCCAGTAAGATGACAGAGAGGTATTTACTTGTTCTAGCAACATAGAGAACACTCATGACCTGAACAGAAGTAATTTCAGTGGACTGGGGGTGGAAGGCAAACAGAGAATCCAAAATATAAAAGACAAGACATACTTTGAAGGTAAAGAGAATGGGAAAAGGAAGTGAGCTCATGCCAGTGTTAGATGAGTATTTCAACATGTCAAATGTTTCAAGTCAAATACTCATCTAAACAGAGACGCGCTGATAACTACATCAAAGCAACTAGGGAGAAGGATCTTCGTGCTTTTGTTCTCATCGATTAGACTCAAAATTATGCTTGAACTGGAACCCTTTACACTTCAATGCTACCACGAACTTTTCGGAGCACACACACAGCACTTGCAGCCTCTTCTGAGCCCTTCCTGAGTCAGTGGTGGGGTCATTTTTACACTAATTAGAAATAAGAAGACACAGAGGAGGAAAGGCAGATAACATCCTAGCTGGCAAACGGACTTTCTGGCATATTCCCATGCTTGATGACTTACCTTGAAACAATAAAAACCTTAATAAGGAAAAAGAACCTGAAAATGGTGTATAACATATATAATAACACTCTTGCATATGCTCACATTTGAAAGATAAATCCTTCACTTATGGCTAACGGAGGGGACTAGGGGAGGAAGGCATGAAACAGGGCATCATAATATATGTAATATAATATATATAGCCCACACTGGCCTACAATGATTATCTTATTATCTCTGCATACCCAGTGCTTAGACAACATGCTTGTGTTACCATGCTGCCCCCAGATGACCCTGCTTACTAGAATACAAATAACCTGGTAGAACAGGGTAAGTTACAACATAGTAACATTTGCTATTTAACACAAAATTAAAGAAAGGAATCTCTCGGGCTCCCCTTCACTTCAATATTGATATAAAGTTCTTAGGCTCACATGTCCATTGGGTCTTCTATTGCCCTCAATTTTAGGGCAGTTAGTTGTCTAGAATTCACTTAAAAAATAAATCCAGGAAGCCTCATGTTTTCCTTAGAGGTCAACTCCATGAACAGTTTCTAAGCACAAACACTACCTATGGTAATCATATAAAGCTGGAGGCAACATAGGCTGACCCGAGATGACAAGGGTTGTTTAGGAAGATGGAGTGGAGTTATATGGCTTAGGAAAACTCACTAGTGAGGACACTCTTAAAATGGGAAATACAGCCAGGCAGTGGTAGCACACGCATTTAATCCTAGCACTCTGAAGAGAGAGACAGTCGAACAGGAGTTCAAGCCTAGCATAGTATACAAAGTTCCAGGACGGCCAGGGCCACACAAAAAAACCTGCCTCAAAAATCCACACGTGGGGGAAGGGAGGCATACAGCACTACAGAAGAGAGATGTACTAAAGGCAACAAGGACATATTTGAGATTTCCTGACCCAATATAGTATTAACAATTATCTATTTCTCTTTAACATTTTAATGACTACCTTTCAAATTTTTGGTTATATTTCAGAATACCTTTTTGTTTTTGTAATATTTAAATTTTTTTTTAAAGATAAAGTCTCACAGTGTAGCCCAGGCTAGCCTTGACCTTATGATTCTCCTGACTTGGCCTCCTCAGTGCTAGGATCACGGGCTTGCATCATCATGCCCAAACGCACATCTTTTCTTCCCCCCCCACTAATACTATTATTTTCCACCATTTCAATAAGTATAAAATACATGTCTAGTCAGGAAGTGTTGGGGGAGTGTTTGAGGTTATACCTAACATTCACACACACACACACACACACACACACACACACACACACACACACCACCTTAGGCAATATTTAAAAGAACATTTATCTGCTAATGTATAATTTAAAAAACATACTTAATGTTTTTTTTTTTAAAGGAACAACTCTGCCAAGCGGCAAATTATTGGCAGATAATAAATTCCTAAATCTCATACCTGGGCACATACAGAAATGTGAGAAGACATATAAGCCTACAGAATAACATCTTCAGAAGTACTTACAATTTCATACAAAATACTTTGCACTTGATGTGGAATGCTTTGGAATGGTTATGAGACAGATCAGAGAGAGCCCCACTTCTTCCTAGGGCACTGGGTTAAGAGTTAAGCACTGTTAGACAACGTTAATTTTTAAGGATGTCTATACTGTGAGCACCCCTTTTAATGTTTATTTTTCCTTCAAATAACCTAAGGCATAAGAAGTTGGACCAATCTGACTAATAAGACAACTAGTAGACCCCTCCCTAGTGCCATCACTACTGTGAGCAAAGGAGTCCCACATAGCCAGCTGAGTTTTGAACTACCAGTTGTTTTGAACACTCTAAACAGATAGGAGCATTGAAAAAGTTTTGTATCAACCAACCTGCTTGCTGAAGTACAACCTCTAGACTTTTGCCATCACAAGCTTTGAGGAACTCTTCATGACCCCATAGTTGTTCCAACCCAGGCCAGTAGGGGGCGCCTCCCTGGTGGTCCAGCTAAGGGCCTGTGATGGTATGAGCATTTACATAAGGAGCTTGGCCCTAACTAGCACAAACATTTCCCTTATTTGTCTGGATTGCTGTGAATGAGACACAGCCTCACATTTGTGAGCCAGCTAAGAGACATTCCTATACTATCACCTGCACCATTACCCAATAAAAGTTTTCTCCCAGTGTAATCTTCTCTTACTTATGTTTATTAGAACGGGCTTAGTTGGCAACACACACACAAAAAAAGTCAATTCCAAGTGGAGGTGGAGGCAAAGGCAGAGGCAGCAGTAAAGGGACCAGAAGGATTCAGAACTAACAGGGAACAGAGGTGAGAGCCTGGGGGCAGGGGGAATGTTTCTGGCTGTCCCCAGAATCCGAGGAAGCTGCCAAACAGCAGAGGTTCTCAAACTCTCTGGACAGTGAAAACTGCTAACACTAGTCATTGTTAACAGGATGCGAATCCCATTCATTTTTAGGCTCTAGTGTTCTATCAGTTGCTGCTGTGGAGTCAAGGGTTTTGACACTCAAAACCTGTAACAAGCTTAAAGACTAACAGTACTGCTTATCTCTGAATCACAGATTACCAAAGCTGCCAAGTGCTGGGGCCACTGGCAGTTAAAAGCAGTGGGGGTTTTAATTCATTCAGCCTCTAGCCTGAAGGCCTGGGTTAAAATCAAAGCTTAGTCAATAGGGCCTCTAGTGCTTGAGGTTCACAACTGTGAAGCATATCAGTCTAGACCCTAAGTTTTGGGTACTCCATATCCAGCATTTCCGGCAATAGATTCTTGACTATTCAGGATTCCCATCCAGGCAGAGCAAAAGACCCCCTGCTAACAGTAACAGCTCTGGACTTTCGGAAATCCTTTTGTATACTTTGTGAGAAAGTGTGAAAAGTAGATTTATAAATCAAGATAAAGAATATTGAACTAAGGTACATAATTAATGGTTTCATTAAAAGATGGTAAGCCAATACTACATATCATTAAGTTTCAATTGTTAAATGGAATTTAATGTAATACTTTAATTGCTGATTCAATTATCAATGATGCTGTAGTTAAATAAAGTACATGGTAATATGGGTGATTTTAAGTAAGGTACATAACTTCATACAAGGCCTGACAATAAAACTGAATTGCCAATCTAATCTAATCAACAATGATATAAGAACTTAAGTGTTTGATTATATTCTAAGCTATCTTTTCAAAACAGCACTTCTGTAAAACACAATCTGATTTTTAAATACAAATTATCACCATGTTCTTTGTATTAGTTTACTTTAAAATCCCATTTCCATACCAAATACTAAAACACACTAAGCAATGAATAAACCTAACACACATTTCTTTTGCATAAAACCCCTTACAGTGAGGGAAGGGTTAGCTTTAAACACCGGAGCTAAAAGAAATGGCCTCACTGTATGTACAGCCAAAAATGATGTTTTAAAAGGCATGACATAAAAAGTTTATATAGGACCTGCCACCATACTTGTTCTTGACAACTTCTTTCTGGAATTTAATCATGGAATGGGCTATCTTTCCACAAACTTGATAAAAAGCAGACACAATAGAGTCCTTTTATTTAAATTGAACCAATTTACCTTTATAGTATCAAAGCAAACAAACTGATTTTTATTAATTTTTATTACAAGAGTTCTCTGCACAAAGCAAAATCACCATCAAGACAAATGTAGAAATGATACAAAAGCCATCAAACTCCACATGCCTCTATACTTCATCCAGATAACATTTGGCTCTGGGTTTATGTACCTTTGTTGAACTGTGTATCACTTAAACATACAAATTCCTAATCCCTTCAAGTGGAGTTATGGCAAAAAGAGACTGTACACAATTAGTAAAATGAGAACTCCAGTTTGAAAGACTGCAGCAGTCTCTACAAACACTGGAAGTCGGCTGTGTAGATGCAGATCTACTGGGTAGATGGCTGAAATGGTCACCACAGAATCCTCCTTCACATGGATGCTCTTCTAAAGTCTTGGTGTGTTTGCAACTGCCAGATAAATTTAAAGAAAGTCACCCAGTTCCTCAATACTTTCAAAAATCACTTGCTCTCTCCTTAACCTAATGTTTATAGCCAGGCTACACATGCTTATTTCTTACTACGCATGTATCCTCAGAGATGTTAATATAAACCACTGCACTCAAGAGACTAAGACAAAAACTGTGGGGTTTTCTGAAAATACCCCATCTTTGAAGAGACTGAACTTTTGCTAGTTCTTGCAGCCAAGTTAATAACATGCCTTGAGAACATTTAATACTATGTACTTAGCTGCTATCCTGTGTGCTCATCCTGTTTATGTTTAATCCTCCTTTATGATAACAATGTAACCAACCTTACAATGCTGTGGATTTTACAACATAAGCTAAATGCATAATTTTAATCTTATATTATTATGTATTTGTCCATGCTCCTGACCCAGAATAATTTGTGTATATTCTGATAATCATTGCTGAAAGCAACCAACAGGTTGAAAGCAACCCCAAATAAAACATAATTACTATAAATATTGAATGATAAATATGGATACAGTTTGATAGCATGGTTTGGTTTTGCTACTCTGGGTCACTAAAGTTACTTCTTGCTGGGTAAAACTGTTTCTATAAAACCTTATCCTTCATTTCTTTCCCATACATTTTCTACACTATTTAATAAATGCAAAGCAAGGCCCTTTGTCAGGGACAGTCACAGAATGATACAGGCAAGCAAACTTAGAAATAACAAAAGAAAGAAAGAAAGGAGAGAGAGAGAGAGAGAGAGAGAGAGAGAGAGAGAGAGAGAGAGAGAGAGGCAGACAGGCAGGCAGAGACAGAGACAGATAGACCAGAGGACACTAATAATCATTTCCCAGATACTCTATTTTCAAGCTCAAACCCTAAGACTAAAACTGACTTCCTCCCTTTAAAAAATAAAGCCTGAATACCTGGAAAAATGTATATTTTGTATGTATCCCCAAAACTGCTAACATAGATATAAATTCTGAAGAAGCTTGCAAGACCCAGCACTTTGAGTTAAATGTTGAAGAACAATAACATACCAGGTGGCTCCCTAATCAACTAAAAAGATTCAGTGGAACAGGTAGGTCCCAAGAACAACAGATTGGGTAAGTCTATCATAATCTAAAATAATGAAGAAATGTTAGCTTGTTGGTGGTACTCACCAGAGAAAACTGTAATGGGAAAAAAGCATAAAATAAATACCATCTTCACAACAAAGAATTTTCTTCATATAGGGTCAAGCCCTTATTTGTGTTTTTTGACTGCTGTGGAGGACATCATTAGTCTGTCACCGACTTGGTACACTCACATTTTGAAATGTGATTTAAAGTTTGTCTAAGTTTAACCAAATATACAAAATTTTATTACTATTCTATCACAGTAAAAAGCTAGTAAGATTTTGTTATTATAGTTGTAGTTTTAAATGTTATAATAAGGGGCTGGAGAGATGGCTCGGTGGTTAAGTGCACTGACTGCTCTTCCGAAGGTCCTGAGTTCAGATCCCAGCAACCACATGGTGGCTCACAACAATCCATAATGAGATCTGACGCCCCCTTCTGGTGTGTCTGAAGACTGCTACCGTGTACTTACATATAATAATAAATAAATCTTTGGGCCAGAGGGAGCAGGGCCAGAGGAAGCAGAGGTTGAATTCAATTCCTAGCAACCACATGATGGCTCACAACCATCTGTATAGCTACAGTGTACTCATACATAAAAATAAAATAAATCTTTAAAAAAAAGGAAAAAATGTTATAGTAAGTTACTCGAATTATTAAGGTACATTTAAGACTGGCCTAAAGAAATGTGAAGTACCAGAAATAGAAAATCTTTAAGGAAAATAACCTTTGATGTTTGTAAAACTTTCAACATAATTCAAGGGTCTATCCTAATTTATAGCCTAAAAGCCACAAAAGTTATTTACAAAATAAAAATATAGGTCTAAGTGGCATTACATCTTGCTTAAGACATAAAATATCAGAAACAGTTTTCTTTCAAGGATGTCCCAATAGGAAGTCTAGCTGTCAGAAAGGGGTACAAGAGCTGAGAAAGCAATCACGAGAACTCGGCCTGGGAGAGACGTAGTAAAGTACATTTCACGGGTTATCATATCACCCTTTCCTTAGCTACACCGAGTCTTTTAACTATAAAAACATAGGCTGTATCGCTGAATAGCACAGGACAGCACGGGACCACTTCTTTCGGAGTAAAACTCGTAAGGTCGCGGGGAGATCCTCAAAAAAAGTTCTTGCTGGAAGACCAAAGAGGGGTTTGAAACGCTCAAGGTTTGCTCCGCAGGATCCTGACAATTACTAGTTGGCTGGGCTAGGGCTCTCCCCGCACCCCAGGCCACGTCCCGCGCGGTCCGTCTTTAAAGAGAAAAGTCCGGCCACCATGACTTCCTTCGCCGAGTCCAACCGGCTAGGGGCATACAAGGCCAAACAAGCAAAAGAGAAATGGGTGGGCTTGGGGAAGTCCACCGCCCCCACGGCGCTGCCAACCCCACCCACGCAGCCTGGGGAACTTCGCCGACCGGGGCCCCAGCAAAGCTAGGCTGGGAAGCTCCTCCGCCCGGCAAGCACACGCCCGCGGGCCCCTGGCGCCCTCCTCCGCGACTCGGGCCCACCCCCAGGGGTCCCGGCGCCATTTAGTTCCTCCAGCCCGCCGCCATTTTCCGCCCCCGCCGGCTCGCCGCAGCGCCCGGGCGATCGCTCGGCGGTTCCAGCCGCCAGCAGCTGCAGGAGCCGGCGACGGAGACCGCGGGCGCGGCGTGCGGGGCCTTGCCGCGGCGGCTGGGCGAAGACTGGACTCCGACCCCGCCCGCGGCACCCCGCCGGCGACAGCCAAGGCCTGAGAAGGGGCCGGCTTGGCCGCACTGGGCGGAGCGGCTGCGGCAGAGGCCCGGACCTGAAGGTTCCATCGCACTTACTTCCTGTTTTGGGTCCGGGCACTTTGGAAGAACCAGGATGGAGGCTCCAAAAAATACCAGGATGGAGGAAGCAGCCACGGGAGAGAGTGGCTGCAGCTGGGGTGAGCGAGCGCAACAAGCCACCGGAAACGGAGCCGCGGCCGCGCCCCGCCCCCGCCCTCCCAGCACTGCCCCCCCACCGCCCGCCTCTCCCGTGGGGCGGGCCTGCGCGCCGCCCACGACGTCACTTCCGCCCGTGTCGGCAAGCTGGTGGGTGGCTGTGGTTTCGACCGCCATTCTCAGCGAGCCGTAGGTCCGGACGGTCGCCGGCGAGCTGTCGCGGATGATGTAAAGGAGGGTCTTTCCCTTGGCAGGTGTCTGCGCCATCTGTTTCTTAGCTTTCGGAATATCCGAAGCGAAGAGGGAGCGGTGTGTCCTGGCCTTCAGGCCTTAGAGTACAGAAGAAAGCAGGGTGTCTCTCTCTGCTCTGCTCCTTGGTCTCTCTGGTCGTGTGGTATAATTCTTGAGAAAGGTGACCTCCGTGAGTGTGACCTCGCTTTTAGGAGACGACTGCAGTTCTTCACGCATTTAAAGTTCAGTGCTAGTGTCTGTGCCGACGGCAGCTCTGTTTTCTGGATCCTTAGAGATGAATAAAACAGAACCCCTGTTCCCATGCCAGTCTCTTTAAGAATCGGGTTCCTTAAGAGAGTTCATACATGAATAAATGCATTTTGACCATATTTACTCCTTCCTATCCATTCAAAGTCATGTCCTATTGTGTGTGTGTGTGAGTGTGTATTCCAGGGTACACACATAGCCCAGATGTACTTAAGTGTAGGGCTGTGCACTTGGACGTTGGCAAACAATCTGGTCTCTTCTGGAAGGAAATTGACTCTCCCTCAGCAGGCTTGACTGCTTGTAGCTCTCTAGCCAGGGATGGAACCTTGTTAGCCATCCATGCTGGAATGTTGACTGGCATGGTGGTGTGGTGGGTGTTTCACCGAAGTCTTCCCATTCCCCTGGTTCTTTGAGGTTTTCTGCCCCCATCTTCAGCAATGCTCCCATACCTTTGGTGTAAGGTTTGCATTATAAATATCCCACTTAGGGATAGGCACTCAACAGTCACTTAACTTTGTGCACACTGGTCAGTTGTGGTTTTCTGCAATAAACTCGGCTACCAAAAGTGCAGACTCTATAATGAAAACATCAAAAAAGCTGGGTTTTGCCCCATGCTGGGCACAGTCGCTCGCACCTATAATTTAAGCACAGAAGAGGCTGAGGCAGAAAGAAGACTGGATTTTGAGACAGTGTTGGCTACATAGAACACATCTCAACCAAACCAAATGAAAAAGTTCCAAGATCTAAGATTCTGAGCAGTGGGGTTCTTAATTGGTATTCCTTCTATGACTCAACAGCTTTTAACCTTTTTATAAGACCAAGATATGTTATACTTTGCTTCCCTTCACTATTAATGATATACAAAGTCCCATTCCTAATCAAGAAGCTGTGTGCAAATGATAGATCTTGGGAAAGGAGAAATCAGTTTGTCCCCCCTCCCCCCGGAGTGAAATTAGACATATCAGGCATACTCTTAAGTTGGGCATAGTTCGTTGGAGTTGATGGCTAATGCAATTTGGACTCCCAAGTTTTTTACAGCAGCTTTATTCACATTTGCCAAAACTTGCAACCAACCAAGAGGTGAACCAGGAGGTGAATGGATAAACAGGCAGTTCCGTACAACAGAATTTTATTTGGTGCTGAAGTAGTGAAGAATCAAAGTATATGTTATTTAGTAAAGAAAATCATCCAAAAAGTGATGCTTGCTAAGACTGCCATTCTTATTTTCTACTGCAATGAAGAGACACCCTGGTGAAGGCAGTTTACAAAAGAAAGTTTTAGTTGGGGGCTTGCTTACAATTGTAAATGAGTATAATCATCGTGGAGGGGAGCTTGGCCACAGGTAGGTAGGAATGGGGCTAGAACAGTCGTTGAGAGCTTACATTCTTAATTGTACATTGAAAGCAGTGAGCCATTTGGGTATCTGTAGGTTTCTGAAAGCTCAGTCTGCACCCAGTGACTCGCCATTTCCAACAAGGCCACACCTAATCCTTCCCAAAGAATTTCACCAACCAGAGACCAGGCATTCAAATATATTAGCCTACGGGGACCATTCTCATTCAATCTACCGTGGTGATATTCTGTAAAGGGCATCGCTATGGAGACAGTAAAATTAGTGCATCCAGGGGTGGGGAAAATGAATAGTATGCAGTGGTTCCTATAGCAGCAAGGGCTCTATGTGCTACTGAAATAGCATGCCTTTATAGTTGCAACAAAACCCACAGGTCTGATAGATAAAATACTCGGTGGATTCTAACATAAACTACATCTTCTGTATTAATGGTATGTCAATATAGGTTCATCCATTATAACAAATGCCCACTCTTGATTGTGTATGTGTGAAGCTGTGAGATATGTAGGAATTTTCTATACTCCTGCTTAATTTTGTTGTGAATGTTAAAAAATAAGTCTTTGTTGAAAAATGCTGAGAAAAGGCTAAAGAACCCTTGATTTGAATAATGTAAGTGAACATTCTCTGTTCTTGTGTGTCATTTATATGTATTAAACTCATGTAATCTTTACAGATGGCAAAAACTTCATTGAAGGTACTACAGGTGAATCACATTTTACCCAGGGACCAATGTGAAGTTGTAGAATGTGTCCAGGTCACACAAGCAAATGGTAGACTCAGAATTGTAGCCTCACCCCTAGAGCCTGTTTTTGTACTCACCCTGCTCTAGTTCAAAAATCATAGAGTCACCTCATGATAAAAACAAAACATAGCCAGTTTTCAGGTTCTTTAGTTAAGGGGAAGTTGATGTGTGGGGTTATTTTCATTTTCATAATTCAATTTGAAGCAACATGTTATTATATTGATGTTTTTATTACCAATCTGTGGCACTCTATGTCTTACTGGAATTCTTTCCTTTTCAACTTTTTTGAGAACATAAATTTTTGTATCATGGTGGTTATTTAGTCAGACTTGTGAGTAAATACGGCCTCTATTGTTTAATAATGTTATATCTCTAAGTTTCATTTACTTTAGGATTTTGGAGATAAATTTTACTTTCTAGAATAATATAAGATAGCATACCTCAGAGAAACCCTGTCTCACAAAACCAAAAAAAATAATAATAAAAAAAAAAAAGATAGCATACCTTATTTAGGGAGCCTGACATGTATATAAGCATTAAAAATAGAAACTAAGAAAGTCCTAAACTAGAAAAACAAAAAAATGACTGAAGAGCAATTCTTATGAAATAATTATTACATCTAAAGAATAATTTATACATTTATGAGAAAGTGGTTCCTAACAACAGTTTTCAAAAATATACATATACTACTACTTTGACTTAGTAAAGAGACTCACATATATATGTATATATATCTATATATATATATACATATACATATATATGTATGTATGTGTGTATATACAAAAATGTAAATGTATATACATATACCATTACTTTGGCTTAGTGAAGAGACTCACTAATATATTTTATATAGCATATTTAATATTTATTTAATATTATTAATATTTATTGTATATAATTTGCATACACATACATATTGCATATATATATATATGTATATATTCACTAAGCCAAAGTAGTAGTCACACTGATATTGCACACTTCTAGCTCATTCTTGTCCACAGAATCTTAGGTAAGCTTGCACTCTACTAACATACAAGATATGGAGGGAGACGTACGGAGGGAAGGGTGCAGAGCTTCTACACTGTCCTTAGATGTGCCACATCCCAAGATTGTATATATCCTCAGATATCCAGAACCAATCCAAAACCCTACCCTGGGTTTATGAAGACTATATGCAAATATGTGATTGCACAAAAGGGTATGATTAGATGCTAAAACTCCGAGTGTGAAAATCTAGCAAGGCTTGTAGATTTAGTACTTTTTGTTTATTTGTATGGCATTTTTTTTATGGGCCTTGAATTGGGATCCTTCTGATAGGGGTCTTATTTTTTACTTTTAGAATAAAGTAGATTAAAAAATGTATTTCTGTCTGGTGAGGAAAGATTGTTGTTTAAGACAGTTCTCTCAGGCTGGGCGGTGGTGGCGCACGCCTTTAATCCCAGCGCTTGGGAGGCAGAGGCAGGTGGATTTCTGAGTTCGAGGCCAGCCTGCTCTACAGAGTGAGTTCCAGGACAGCCAGGACTACATGGAGAAACCCTGTCTCAAAAAACAAAAAACAACAACAACAAGACAGTTCTCTCAGTAAATCTCCAGAGAGCTCATCCAGATAGATAGCTCGGCTCTCAAAAACCTGACTCCCTTTTGACTAGCCCACAAATCAACATTCCAAGATCCCAGCCCCGTGATTGGGAAAAAAAAAAAAAATGTGGTGGTGGTG